>NC_088227.1:27235493-27472993 GCF_036934945.1 Oncorhynchus masou masou
AGCAGCATCCACTGGTTGCTGGTCTTCCAGGGTTAGGTCATTCCAGAGCTCTGGGTCACCAAGGTGATCTTCGTCGTGTACTTCATCTTCTTGTCCAATGGGGAAGCACACAGTGAATGCTTTTCTCATGTTGACAGCATTGTCACTAAGGTATCTTTAATGCTGTACTCACCACATATGGCCTCAAATTGCTCACAGATTCTTTTGGCCGTGTGTGGGCTTTTGAAGAGGTCACAGGCCAAGAGATGGGACTTGAGCTGTATCCTCTCTCCATCTTTCTCCGTACAGTTCACAGTGACACCAAGGTACCCCCTCATCTTTCTCCGTACAGTGCACAGTGACACCAAGGTACCCCCTCATCTTTCTCCGTACAGTGCACAGTGACACCAAGGTACCCCCTCATCTTTCTCCGTACAGTGCACAGTGACACCAAGGTACCCCCTCATCTTTCTCCGTACAGTGCACAGTGACACCAAGGTACCCCCTCATCTTTCTCCGTACAGTGCACAGTGACACCAAGGTACCCCCTCATCTTTCTCCATACAGTGCACAGTGACACCAAGGTACCCCCTCATCTTTCAGTCAGACCAAATGTCCACTGTGACTGAAACATGGTCTGTGTTGCTCAACTGAGTTTTCAGTTTTGAACGTCTCTCTGTTTCGAGGTTCTCTACTTTTGATGTCAATGTTCTACGACACACTGGGCTGTACTTACTGTCAACCACTGACAGAAAGTGACACAAACTCTTGTTTTCCACAATAGACAGAGGCAAGTTGCAATCGATAACCAGGTCGGACAGTATTGCATTGTTGAAAGCGAGGTAGTAGCACAATCTTGCCTGGTCTCAATCTTGAGTGCAATGATCACGTTCCCGCACTGGCTGACCGTGTGGAGGCTCATTGATTTAACATTCTGTTAGCCTACATGCTATACTAGCAAAGTTAAATACAGCTGTTGGCTATATTAGCCACAATTTACTGTTCTTTGTGCAGCTTCAAATGTCGAACAAAGTTGGAAGTTGTTGCACCTCCATCTGTAATTTTTGCAAGTTGCAAAATATACAGACTGCAACGTAGTCAAATCAAATTTTATGACCAATTTCTGCAGAAATCCAGGTAATTCCAAAGGGTTCACATACTTTTTCTTGCCACTGTATCTCTGAATTACCAGGTCAAAGGGAAAACCAAAACCTTTCCCTGGGTTTGTGCAATGTCAGCAAACACAGTCAGGCAACCAGCCTCATAGGGCTCACTATATTACTTGCCCATATCTCTCCTCTCCTCTCTATCCAGGCATTATATCTTGTTATACAACGGGTGGGCCTAATCCTGAATGCTGATTGGTTAAAACCGTATTCCAGACATTGTCTATTCCACAAGTAACCACTGGCTAAATCAATGACGTTAAAATGCCTATTTACTCTGTTCCGTCTGACTGCGCAGTCCATGTCTCATCAGTCCAGGCAGGGAAGTTATAAACTTGATCTCCACTATAAAAAGCATCTAGACATTATCTCACATTTCTTTTCGACAAACATTTAGTTTTCAACAGCAGAGATTTGTATAAACCTTGCTGCATTTCTCTCCGACATTTGCAACATTGTTTTAATATTCAAATTTGATCTCCAGCTGCCCCATAGTAATGAACGTGTCAGGAGTTGGGACGATACAGACTGGCAGGCAGCGTTTCTCAGCCAGTCGAAATCATGAATCGGCTGGCATCATTTTTATGGATATATACAAAGAAATATCAATTGAAAAAAGGTCAAACGAAACGAAGTGCAGCTAGTTTGCAGTCTTTCCAGCTTCAGTTTTAAATTATTGTGTTAGTTGTGTTGTTGGATAGGTCCTCTGAACATTAGTGTCATGTCAAGTGAGCACATTTTCTATGCCAGGTGAATTCGAGCCTCATTAACTCATTGTTATGGATGTATCCGAATAAATGTCACTAGAAAACTGCAAATGAAGCTACTTATTCTGGCTGTACATTTTGACGTGACTGTAAGCTAGCCGTAGTTGGCTAGCTAGCAAGGGATAAGAATGTTGCCAGCCACTATGGCAATGGAACATTTAGAATGAACGACTGGGTCGCGTACATAGACACAGAACAAAAAGACTGAGCAACTGGATCGTGTCTCTGGCAACCGAACCGATAGTACGTTCGACCAGCCGGCTTGGGTAGTAACCCTCGATTTGTGTCGGGACTATATCTTGTGGAAGGATGAAATATTATTAATAAATTCATCAAAATAACATTTTTAATTAAAACATGTCAATCATTATTTGCTTATGTTGGTAACCTGTTATATAAAAGTGATAACGCACTCGAAGCCGGTTTTTGGAGGATATATTGGAACGGTTTGCCGGACATCGACTTTGTCTCGGGTCTAACAACACCTGTGCAAATATATCCTTCAAACACCAGTTTCTCTGATATTATCACTTAAATGACCCATACCTGACACTCACATAGCAGGCAGGTGTGAAAACCCAGAGGTGTGCTCCAGGGTCGGGCTCAATTTGAATTGAATTCAAGAAGTGGTTTGAATTTAAAATTCTGAAATGTACATTTCTTTTTATTAATTAGCTTATACTTTTCAGTTTATTGAGAAGTCATTGAAAATAAATTCCTTTTTTTCCATTATTGAATGCCTTCAATTAGAATTGAGGCCAACTCTGATGCACTTAGGGCTCATGAACACCGAGTGATAAGAGAAGCGGAGAGGGACGAAGGAACCAGAGGATTAAGCACAACAACCCTGTTCCTCAGCTGAAGGGTGCAGAAATAAGGACTGGCCTACACGTTTTGGTAAAATTTGAAAAATCATGACTCCATAGCCAGAGGTTGGAGCCAATACTGCAAAGTGAAAGAAAGATTCTGCCGGTTGATAATACTGTGCATTAAGGTAGTAGAAGTGATGTGGGAAGGAGTGCTGGAACTTGATTGGTAGTCTTTCATCTTTTGTCTGGATCTCATTGTCTTTGTGTTTACATTGAACCACAGCGCAATACATAGAATACACTAAACTAACCCCAAGCATTTTCCCATGTGGAGTACATGTTAAACACTTGCAAATTATCCATGAAGAACAAAATAAAGACTTTGCTTTACCCTTCCACTGCATTACTTTCGTACTCTACACACACACACACACACACACACACACACACACACACACACACACACACACACACACACACACACACACACACACACACACACACACACACACACACACACACACACACACACACACACAGCTACACACACAGCTACACACATCTTTGATAGAACTACATCCATTGCCATAAGCCTCCTCTTTCTGTTTTCATGTTCAGTGGCTGAGCACGGTTTCACAATGGCCCTCCTTCATCCCCTGAGCCTCCCCACCTCCGCCCCTCCGCCCCTCCGCCCCTCAGCCCCTCCGCCCCTCAGCCCCTCAGCCCCTCAGCCCAGCCCAATGTCCTCGGACACAGTGGTGACTTCATAAAGAGAGGGGATTAGTGGTGAGAGCCTGGTGTATAGCAGACCCTGGGCCAGCCATAAGACAATGGCTACTGAGCAGGCCCAGTCAGTCTGTAGCTAACCCTGACCCTAACCCTGGCCCTGACCCCCTGACTCCCACCCAACCACCAAACCAGAGAAACACTCTGTGGGTCTGAGGGAAACAAACCCATTCCTGTAAACCTGGAGCTCTCTAGCAGGCAGATAATTATAGACATCAACATTCTATCATTTTAAGAACAGATATGAACTATTCTAACCTTGGACCATGATACAGAACTCTGTCCTATTTTTTGTATAAAAAATCTGGGTGCGTGGCCACTCTGGTTAACTCTCAATCATGAATCTATATGGTCAGAGACAAATCCATACAGATACAGACTTTGGCGAGCACACACCCCCACACCCATGCACGCACGCACACACACACACACACACCCACACACCCACCCACCCACACACACACACACACACACACACACACACACACACACACACACACACACACACACACACACACACACACACACACACACACACACACACACACACACACACAGTCTTGTATAACTAACCTTGTGGGGACACAAAATTCAGTCCCATTCAAGATCTACTTTTCCCTAACCCCTAACCTTGACCCGTAACATTACCTTAACCCTAATCTTAACCCCAAATCATAACCTTAACCCTAACTCCTAACCATAACCCTAGCTCCTAACTCTAAACCTAACCCTAGCTCCTAACCCTAACCCTAGCTCCTAACTCTAAACCTAACCCTGGCCATAACCATAGCTCCTAACTCTAAATCTAACCCTAGCTCCTAACCCTAACCATAACCCTAGCTCCTAACTCTAAACCTAACCCTAGCTCCTAACTCTAAACCTAACCCTAGCTCCTAACCCTAACCATAACCCTAGCTCCTAACTCTAAACCTAACCCTAGCTCCTAACCATAACCCTAGCTCCTAACACTAACCCTAGCTCCTAACTCTAAACTTAACCCCTAACCCTAACCATAACCCTAGCTCCTAACTCTAAACCTAACCCTAGCTCCTAACTCTAAACCTAACCCTAGCTCCTAACCTTAACCATAACCCTAGCTCCTAACTCTAAACCTAACCCTAGCTCCTAACCATAACCCTAGCTCCTAACACTAACCCTAGCTCCTAACTCTAAACCTAACCCCTAACTCTAAACCTAACCCTAGCTCCTAACCCTAGCTCCTAACTCTAAACCTAACCCCTAACCCTAATTCTAACCCGAACACTAACACTAATTCTAACCTTAACCCTAAACCCCATAGAGTACACACAGACACAGACACAGACGGACACGGACATACACAAGACCTGGGTTCAAATACCATTTCAAATATCTCAATTACTTTCACATACATTCAAAGTAAGTCATCATACATACTTTATTTGAAAAGACAAGTAGCTGAATATTTGGAAATACACAAGTGTTTAAAAATACTCAAATTTAACGATTCAAATACACACACACTCACACAAACACACACACACACACACACACATACACATTTAGCTTAGGCCATGGCTTCCCGCATGGAAGGTCCAAACTGTTAATCTAGCATAATCTCATTTTAATCTGGTTTAATCAATCTGGAAAAACCTGCACTTGGGATGGCTGAGCGAATGGTGGAGGGACGCAGGAGGGTGTTCCACATGCGTCACGGCAGCACTTGGGAACAGATACCCCCCATCAGATAACACACACGCTGCTGTCAGAGACAAAAAAGGGTGGGAGGGGAGAGAGTAAGAGAGAAACCCATTTTTCCACAACAATTTTTTTTTCTCTCTCTGTGATATGATGGCAGCACAAAGTCATGTCTCATTCATTAGTCAAATGTCCCCTTTTTCTTGTCTCCCTCTCTTTCACATACTCTGACACAGAAAGATAGCTTTATTGTAGTCAATTAACTGTTAATCAAAAACAATTTAGCTCCCCCTCCCTCCCCTTTCCCTTCCTAGGCTGGGTGATGGCGGCTAGGGGGAGTGGCGTAACTGGAAGAGACAGGCTCCGAAAAAAACAAATTAAAGTTTAAAAACCCAGGGTCAAGTGGCAAGACAGATTCTAAAATGAATTTAAATTTACTCAAGTGTGTGTGTGTGTGTGAGTGTGTGTGTATATGTGTGTGTGTGTGTGTGTGTGCCACAGGGGTATTTGGGGCCCAACTATAAGTGCCACTATTGGGTTACCCTCCACCTAGATTTTAAGCCAACTCTATATCCATACTATTTATTCTACCCCAAATTAAATCATGTTTCTATTAGTCACATGCGCCGAACACAACCTTACCGTGAAATGCTTACTTACAAACCAATGCAGTTCAAGAAATAGAGTTAATAAAATATTTACTATATAAACAATAGTAATACAATTAAAAATAGCAATAGTGTCACGTTCTGACCTTTATTTCCGAGTTCAGGTAGGAGACCTGCGCCAACTTCCCGTGGTACATTCCAGCTCCTCGTATCGGCCAGGCTAGAGTGGGCATCAAGACAGGTGCCATGAAGCCGGCTCTACGCATCTGGTCTCCAGTGCGTGTCCTCGGGCCGGTGTACATGGCACCAGCCTTACACATGGTGTCCCCGGTTCGCCAGCACAGCCCAGTGCGGTCTATTCCACTTACCGCACTGGCCTGGCTACGGGGAGCATTCAACCAGGTAAGGTTGGGCAGGCTTGGTGCTCAAGAGCTCCAGTGCGCCTGCATGGTCTGGTCTACCCAGTGCCACCTCCCTCCGGTGGCATCCGCCCGCACCAGGCTGTCTCTCCGTCTTCTGCCTACAGGTGTTCCCGCCTGTCCAGTGCTGCTAGAGCCTTCCTCCTCTCCAGAGTCTCCCGTCTGTCCTGAGCCGCCAGAATCTCCCGTCTGTCCTGAGCCGCCAGAGTCTCCCGTCTGTCCTGAGCCGCCAGAGTCTCCCATCTGTCCTGAGCCACCAGAATCTACCGTCTGTATTGAGCCGCCAGAGTCTCCCGTCTGTGCTGAGCCGCCAGAGTCTCCCGTCTGTCCTGAGCTGCCAGAGCCGCCAGTCTGTCCTGAGCCGCCAGAGCCGCCTGTCTGTCCGGAGCTGCATGAGCCACCAGCCAGCCAGGAGCTGCCCATTTCTAGGGTCCCCAGTCCGAGTCGAGGGTCGCTGCTCGTAAGAGGCCACGGAGGCGGACAATGAGACGGACAAAAACTGTGGTGAAGTGGGGTCCACGTCCCGCGCCAGAGCCGCCACCGCGGACAGACGCCTACCCAGACCCTCCCCTATAGGTTCAGGTTTTGCTGCCGGAGTCCGCACCTTGGGGGGGGGGGGGTACTGTCACGGTCTGACCTTTATTTCCTTTATTTTGTCTTTATTTAGTATGGTCAGGGTGTGAGTAGGGTGGGCAGTCTATGTGTGTTTTTCTATGTTGGGGATTTGAGTTCGGCCTAGTATGGAGCTCAATCAGAGGCAGCTGTCAATCGTTGTCCCTGATTGAGAATCATACTTAGGTAGCCTGGGTTTCACTTTTGGTTGGTCAGTGTTTGTTTCCGTGTGAGTGTTTGTTGCAGAAGAGGAGGAGGAATGCCATTACAAATAGGTAACACAAGAAATGTACATAACAATAATGAGGCTATATACAGTACAAGGGGTACCAGTACCAATAGCCCCTGGGATTCAATGTCAGTAGTCAGGGTGGCCGTTTTATTAGTTTAGTTGTTCAGCAGTCTTATGGCTTGGGGGTAGAAGCTGTTAAGGAGCCTTTTGGTCCTAGACTTGGCGCTTCGATACCGCTTGCTGTGCGGTAGCAGGGAGAACAATCTATGACTTGGGTGACTGGAGTCTTTGACAATTTTTTGGGCCTTCCTCTGACAGCGCCTAGTATATAGGTCCTGGATGTCAGGAAGCTTGGCCCCAATGATGCACTGGGCCGTACACGCTACCCTCTGTAGCGCCTCCCGGTCAGATGCCGAGCAGTTGCCATACCAGGTGGTAATGCAACCGGTCAGGACTGTCTCGATGGTGCAGCTGTAGAACTTTTTGAGGATCTGGAGACCCATGCCAAATCTTTTCAGTCTCCTGACAGGTAAAAGGTGTTGTCATGCCATCTTCACATCTGTCTCGGTGTGTTAGGACCATGATAGTTTGTTGGTGATGTGGACACCAAGGAACTTGAAAATCTCGACCCGCTCCACTTCAGTCCCATCGATGTTAATGGGGGCCTGTACGGCCCTCCTTTTCCTATAGTCCACGGTCAGCTCCTTCGTCTTGCTCACATTGAGAGAGAGGTTGTTGTCCTGGCACCACACGGCCAGGTCTCTGACCTCCTCCCTATAGGCTGTCTCATCGTTGTAGGTGTTCAGGCCTATCACTGTCGTGTCATCAGCAAACTTAATGATGGTGTTGGAGTCGTGCTTGGCCATGCAGTCGTGGGTGAACAGGGAGTACAGGAGGGGACAAAGCACGCAAACCTGAGGGGTCCCAGTGTTGAGGATCAGTGTGGTAGATGTGTTGTTGCCTACCCTTACCACTTGAGGGCGGCCCATCAGGAAGTCCAGAATCCAGTTGCAGAGGGAGGTGTTTATTCCCAGTGTCCTTAGCTCAGTGATGAGCTTTGAGGGCACTATGGTGTTGAACACTGAGCTGTTGTCAATGAACAGCATTCTCACATAAGTGTTCTTTTTGTCCAGGTGGGAAAGGGCAGTGGGGAGTGCGATTGAGATTGCGTCATCTGTGTTCTGTTGGTGCAGCATGCGAATTGGAGTGGGTCTAGGGTTTCTGGCATAGTGGTGTTGATGTGAGCCATGACCAGCCTTTCAAAGCACTTCATGGCTACCGACGTGAGTGCTATGGGACGGTAATAATTTAGGCAGGTTACCTTCGCTATCTTGGACACAGGGACTATGGTAGTCTGTTTGAAACATGTAGGTATTACAGACTCGGCCAGGGAGAGGTTGAAAATGTCATTGAAGACACTTGCCAGTTGGTCCACACATGCTTTGAGTACATGTCCTGGTAATCTATCTGGCCCTGCGGCCTTGTGAATGTTGACCTGTTTAAAGGTCTTGCTCCCATTGGCTGCGGAGAGTATGATCACATAGTCGTCCGGAACGCTGGTGCTCTCATGCATGCTTAAGTGTTGCTTGCCTCAAAGCAAGCATGAAAGGCATTTAGCTCGCCTGGTAGGCTCGCGTCAATAGGCAGCTCGCTATTGGGTTTCCCTTTGTAGTCCGTAAAAGTTTACAAGCCCTGCCACATCCGACAAGCGACAGAGCCAGTGTAGTAGGATTCAATCTTAGTCTTGTATTGACGCTTTGCCTTTTTGATGGTTCATCTGAGGGCATAGCGGGATTTCATATAAGCGTCCAGATTAGTGTCCCGCTCCTTGAAAGCGTAAGCTCTAGCTTTTAGCTCGGCGCAGATGTTGCCTGTAATCCATGGCTTCTGGTTGGGAAATGTACGTACGGTCACTGTGGGGATGACGTCGTTGACACACTTATTGATGAAGCCAGTGACTGATGTGGTATACTCCTCAATTCCATTGGATGAATCCCGGAACATATTCTAGCCTGTATTAGCAAAACAGTCATTTATTTGGTCATAAGAGACGGTAGAAGCAACGGTATGAGCAACATTATGTACAAAATTAGTTACAAAACATGAAAAAACTAAGAAAATAGCACAGTTGGTTAGGAGCCTGTAAAAGCCCTCCTCCCCCAACCCCCCTTTAAACCACAGCATCCCACCAGTTTGTGTGTAATTTATCAAATATGAAAAAACGCCTGTCTAAAGGAAGACGGGCACTGGAGACGAGGGGGAGGGCCGTGGAGTGTTACGGGGGGGGAGTAGATTACAGGGGGGAGGACCATGGAGTAGATTACAGAGGAGGAGGACCATGACAGAGGGGGAGGACTGTGGAGTAGATTACAGAGGGGGAGGACCGTGGAGAAGATTACAGAGGCGGAGGACCTTGGGGTAGGTTACAGAGGAGGAGGACCGTGTCAGAGGGGGAGGACTGTGGAGTAGATTACAGGGGGGAGGACCATGGAGTAGATTACAGAGGAGGAGGACCGTGACAGAGGGTGAGGACCGTGGAGAAGATTACAGAGGCAGAGGACCGTGGAGTAGGTTACAGAGGAGGAGGACCGTGTCAGAGGGGGAGGACTGTGGAGTAGATTACAGAGGAGGCGGACCGTGTCAGAGGGGGAGGACTGTGGAGTAGATTACAGAGGGGAAGGACCATGGAGTAGATTACAGATGGGGAGGAATGTGGAGTAGATTACAGAGGGGGAGGACTGTGGAATAGATTACAGAGGGGAAGGAACATGGAGTAGATTACAGAGGAGGAGGACCGTGGAGTATTATAGAGGAGGAGGACCGTGGAGTATTATAGAGGAGGAGAGGAGGAGGGAGTTATCAGAATGAGGCCCTTTGGAGTAATATGGTTATCGGAGAAACTGAGAAGCCTGCAGTTAGGTGGGAATGTGTGTAAAGTAAGTGTGTGTGTATGTATATCAGTGTATGTGTTTAATATAGGGATGGTAGCTGCTACATTCAGAGGGTCACTCTGTAATCATAGTAGTCATTCCCCACAATCACCTGCTCTGCAACCCCCTATTACCATGGTTGCACACACACACACACACACACACACACACACACACACATACACTACCAATAAAAAGTTTTAGAACACCTACTCATTCAACATTTTTTTTCTTTATTTTTACTATTTTCTACATTGTAGAATAATAGTGAAGACATCAAAACTATGAAATAACACATATGGAATCATGTAGTAACCAAAAAAGTGCTAAACAAATCAAAATATATTTTATATTTGAGTTTCTTTAAAGTAGCCACCCTTTGCCTTGATGATAGCTTTGTACACTCTTAGCATTCTCTCAACCAGCTTCACCTGAAATGCTTTTCCAACCGTCTTGAAGGAGTTCCGACATATGCTGAGAACTTGTTGGCTGCTTTTCCTTCACTCTGAGGTCCGACTCATCCCAAACCATCTCAATTGGGCTTAGGTCAGGGGATTGTGGAAGCCAGGTCATCTGATGCAGCACTCCATCACAGACAGTGTCACCAGCAAAGCACCCCCACACCAAAACACCTCCTCCTCCATGCTTTATAGTGGGAAATACACATGCAGAGATCATACGTTCACCCACGAGGTTGGAACCAAAAATCTCCAATTTGGACTCCAGACCAAAGGACATATCTCCACTGGTCTAATGTCCATTGCTCTTGTTTCTTGGCCCAAGCAAGTCTCTTCTTCTTGTTGGTGTCCTTTAGTAGTGGTTTCTTTGCAGTAATACAAATATGAAGGCTTGATTTACACAGCCTCCTCTGAACAGTTGATGTTGAGATGTGTCTGTTGATGTGTCTGTTGAGATGTGTCTGTGAAGCATTTATTTGGGCTGCGATTTCTGAGGCTGGTAACTCTAATGAACTTATCCTCTGCAGCAGAGGTGACTCCGGGTCTTCCTTTCCTGTGGTGGTCCTCATGAGAGCCAGTTTCATCATAGCGCTTGATGGATTTTGCGACTGCACTTCAAAAAACTTTCAAAGTTCTTGAAATGTTCCATATTGACTGACCTTCATGTCTTAAAATAATGATGGACTGTCGTATCTCTTTTCTTATTTGAGCTGTTCTTGCCATAATATGGACTTGGTCTTTTACCAAATAGAGCTATCTTCTGTATACCACCCCTACCTTGTAACAACACAACTGATTGGCTCAAAGGCATTAAGAAGGGAAAAAATTCCTCAAATTAACTTTGAAGAAGGCACACCTGTTAATTGAAATGCATTCCAGGTGAATACCTCATGAATCTGGTTGAGAGAATACCAAGAGTGTGCAAAGCTGTCATCAAGGCAAAGGGGGGCTACTTTAACCTCTTACATCTATGGGGGCGCTATTTCATTTTTGGATGAAAAACGTTCCCGTTTTAAACAAGATATTTTGTCACAAAAAGATGCTCGACTATGCATATAATTGATAGCTTTCGAAAGAAAACACTCTGACGTGTCCAGAAATACCAAGATATTCTCTGTGCATGCCCTAGAACGTGAGCTTCAGGCAAAACCAAGATGAGATGGCATCCAGGAAATGACAAGGATTTTTGAGGCTCTGTTTTCCATTGTCTCCTTATATGGCTGTGAATGCGAGAGGAATGAGTCAACCCTTTCTGTCGTTTCCCCAAGGTGTCTGCAGCATTGTGACGTATTTGTAGGCAGATCATTGGAAGATTGACCATAAGAGACCACATTTACCAGGTGTCCGCCCGGTGTCCTGCGCCGAAATTGGTGCGCAAAAAGTCACCTGCCAGTATTTTTCCATGCGATACAGAGAGGAAAGCAAGCTTCCACGAACTGCATATCAATGAAGAGATATGTGAAAAAACACCTTGAGGATTGATTCCAAACAACGTTTGCCATGTTTCGGTCGATATTATGTAGTTAATCCGGAAAAAGTTTTACGTTGTAGGTGACTGAATTTTCGGTTCGTTTCGGTAGCCAGACGCAATGTAGAAAACGGAACGATTTCTCCTACACACAGACGCTTTCAGGAAAAACTGCGCATTTGGTATGTAACTGAGAGTCTCCTCATTGAAAACATCAGAAGCTCTTCAAAGGTAAATGATTTTATTTATTTGGTTATCTGGTTTTTGTGAAAATGTTGCGCGCTAAATGCTACTCAAAATGCTATGCTAGCTTTGCATACTCTTACACAAATTAGTCAATTTCTATGGTTCAAAAGCATATTTTGAAAATCTGAGATGACAGTGTTGTTAAGAAAAGGCTAAGCTTGAGAGCAGACGCATTATTTTCATTTTATTTTCGATTTTCAGAAATCGTTAACGTTGCGTTATGCTAATGAGCCTGAGGCTTTAGTCACAAACCCGGATCCGGGATGGGGAGTTTCAAGAAGTTAAAGAATCTCAAATATAAATTCAGCAAAAAAAAGGCAATCTCAACGCTGTGCGTTACAGGGAAGACATCCTCCTCCCTCATGTGGTACCCTTCCTGCAGGCTCTTGCTGACATGACCCTGCAGCATGACAATGCCACCAGCCATACTGCTCGTTCCGTGAGTGATTTCCTGCAAGACAGGAATGTCAGTGTTCTGCCAATGGCCAGAGAAGAGCCCGGATCTCAATCCCATTAAGCACATCTGGGACCTGTTGGATCGGAGGGTGAGGGCTAGGGCCATTCCCCCCATATATTTCCGGGAAATTGCAGGTGCCTTGGTGGAAGAGTGGGGTAACATCTCACAGCAAGAACTGACAAATCTGGTGCAGTCCATGAGGAGGAGATGCACTGCAGTACTTAATGCAGCTGATGGCCACACCAGATACTGACTGTTACATTTGATTTTGACCCCCTTTTGTTCAGGGACACATTCAATTTCTGTTAGTCTGCCCGTGGAACTTGTTCAGTTTATGTCTCAGTTGTTGAATCTTGTTTATGTTCAAGTTTGCAGAAAATAAAAGCAGTTGACAGTGAGAGGACATTTCTTTTTTTGCTGAGTTTATTATTATTTTTTTAACACTTTTTCTTTTTTGGTTACTACATGATTCCATATGTGTTATTTCATAGTTTTGATGTCTTCACTATTATTCTACAATATAGAAAATATTTTTTTTTTACTTAAAAAAAAACAACTTGAATGAGGTGTTCTAAAGCCTTTGACCAGTAGTGTACACACACACACACAAACGCACGCACACGCACACACACACACACACACACACACACACACACACACACACACACACACACACACACACACACACACACACACACAGTGGCAGGCCCAGAGGGGAAGGTAGTAATTGCAGGGTCATTAGAAGAGCCTGTGGTTGTCCTCGCGGTTGGCCATGGTCTCTTCCATGCTCCTACCCAGTAACACTTCATTTTCAGCACTGCCCATGATAAATAGGAGAGAGAGAGAGAGAGTGAGAGTGAGAGTGAGAGTGAGAGAGTGAGAGAGAGAGAGAGAGAGAGAGAGAGAGAGAGAGAGAGAGAGAGAGAGAGAGAGAGAGAGAGAGAGAGAGAGAGAGAGGCTATGTGCTCACTGCCCACAAAATGAGGTGGAAACTGAGCTGCACTTCCTATCCTCCTGCGCAATGTATGACCATATTAGAGAGACATATTTCCATCAGATTACACATTTCCACAAAGAATTCGAAAACAAATCCAATTTTGATAAACTCCCATATCTACTGGGAGAAATTACACAGTGTGCCATCACAGCAGCAAGATTTGTGACCTGTTGCCACGAGAATAGGGCAACAAGTGAAGAACAAACACCATTGTAAATACAACCCATATTTATGCTATTTATTTTCCCTTGTATACCTTAACCATTTGTACATTGTTAAAACACTGTATATATATAATATGACATTTGTAATGTCTTTATTGTTTTGAAACTTCTGTATGTGTAATGTTTATTGTTAATTTTTATTTATATATTCACTTTATATATTATCTACCTCACTTGCTTTGGCAATGTTAACACATGTTTCCCATGCCAATAAGGCCCTTGAATTGAATTGAATTGAATTGAGAGAGAGAGAGAGAGAGAGAGAGAGAGAGAGAGAAAAGAGAGAGGAGAGAGAGAGAGAGAGATGGAAAGAAGAGAGAAAGAGGAGGGAGAGAGAGCAGAGAGAGAGAGGAGAGAGAGAAGGGAGTGAGAGAGAGAGGGGAGAGAAGAGAGAGAGAGAGAGAGAGAGAGAGAGAGAGAGAGAGAGGGGGGAGAGGAGAGAGAGAAGAAAGAGCGAGAGAGAGAGAGAGAGAGAGAGAGAGAGGGGAGAGGAGAGAGAGAAGAAAGAGCGAGAGAGAAGAGAGAGAGAGAGGGAGAGAGAGAGAGAGAGAGAGAGAGAGGGAGGAGAGAGAGAGAGAGAGAAGAAAGAGAGGGAGGGAGGGAGGGAGGGAGGGATGGAGGGAGGGAGGGAGGGAGAGGGGCATCAAACGGTCAGCTCTGTAATTGTCAAGCCCTCCCCCTACTTTACCTGTCAATATGACCTCATCATCAGTGACGTCATTGTCCCCGCCACTCTTCAGCCATACACCATCACATCAACACAGTGAAGGTATGAGCCTACTCTGCTTCAGAAACAACAGTCATTAACATGGATGTAAACTGTCAAATGGACAACATGCAGCTTGTCCTTGGGGAAGCCAATTAAAGGGCTCCATTGATTGGTATGTGAAATAGAAAGTGAACACAGTGGGACTGTGATATAGCTGCAGGTTCACTGTTCAGAGAGTGTGGCACTAATCAGAGGAGGAGAAGGAGAAAGAAGCCCTGGAGCAATGGGTTCCCATATCCTAGCGCCCCAACCCCCCCTTGCCCCCAAAACACCCACAGTCCCCTCTATTGGGGAGTCATTGCCAAAGGGCAGCTGTAATACACTAATTTGGAGCAAAGCTTGTTCATTGACTCCCCCTTCCCCCCTTTTAACTGCATTCACGTCAATTCCTCCAGATTGGCACAGTGCCAAATCTTTAAGGAGTTTCCTGGATCGTGCTCCCACTGTCAGGGTGGTAACGCATGCTCCCACGTACACAGACACACACACACACACACACACACACACACACACACACACACACACACACACACACACACACACACACACACACACACACACAAAGACCCACACACAGACACACAAAGACCCACACACAGACAGAGACCACATCTAGGTTTCTCACTAGCAATCAAACTCTCTGTGTTTCAAACTAGTGGCTGGTTACACTTACACTGGTTACAATCTCCTTTCACTTATACTAGACTCCATTTTGTTGGTGGTTCTATGCGGCTGGTCTTACAGAAGCCATTGCAATGTGCTATCAACCTGTTACACTGCTAAATCAACACAGTGTCATTGAATTCCAATGCCTTTCTATAGAATACACATGTATTGTTAATGGCTGTCTCTATGACTCCAGACTGAAATGTGTACACACACACTGACAGCAGAGCGGTGTTCTCAGCACAATAACATACTTCCAAACCTGTCTTCACGGAGAGATATCCAATAAAGGCCTAATCCAGTCTGGAAACCAACATGACCCTGAACAGCTTAGACCCCCAAGCCAAAGACTTCTAAATATTTCGTTAAATAGTTAACCAATTAACCTGTCCCGGACTATCTGCATTGACCCTTTTTGCACTAACTCTTTTGACTCATCACATATGCCGATGCTATTGTTTATATCTATCCTGTTGCCTAGTTACTCTAACCCTACCTATACAGTCAAATCTAATTTTATTGGTCACACTCATATTTAGCAGATGTCAATGCAGGTGTAGTGAAATGCTTGTGTTTCTAGTTCCAACAGTGCAGTAATATCTACCAATTCACAACAATACACTCACATCTAAAAGTGAAATGATGGAATTAAGAAATATATAAATATTAGGATGAGCAATGTCGGAGTGGCATTGACGAAAATACAGTAGAATAGAATACAGTATATACATATGAGATGAGTAAAGCAGTATGTAAACATTATTAAAATACAGTAGAATAAAATACAGTATATGCATATGAAATGAGTAAAGCAGTATGTAAACATTATTAAAATACAGTAGAATATAATACAGTATATACATATGAGATGAGTAAAGCAGTATGTAAACATTATTAAAATACAGTAGAATATAATACAGTATATACAAATGAGATAAGTAAAGCAGTATGTAAACATTATTAAAATACAGTAGAATAGAATACAGTACATACATATGAGATGAGTAAAGCAGTATGTAAACATTATTAAAATACAGAAGAATAGAATACAGTATATACATATGAGATGAGTAAAGCAGTATGTAAACATTATTAAAATACAGTAGAATAGAATACAGTATATACATATGAGATGAGTAAAGCAGTATGTAAACATCATTAAAGTGACCAGTGTTACTGGACAGTGATTCCATGTCTATGTACACAGGGCAGCAGCCTCTAAGGTGCAGGGATGAGTAACCGGGTGGTTACTGGACAGTGAATCCATGTCTATGTACAAAGGGCAGCAGCCTCTAAGGTGCAGGGATGAGTAACCGGGCGGTTGCCGGCTAGTGATGGCTATTTAACGGTCTGATGACCTTGAGATAAAAAATGTATTCTAGTCTCTCGGTCCCTGCTTTGATGCACCTGTACTTACATCGCCTTCTGGATGATAGCAGGGTGAACGGGCGGTGGCTCGGGTGATTGATGTCATTGATGATCTTTTTGGCCTTCCTGTGACATTGGGTGCTGTATGTGTCTTGGAGGGCAGGCAGTGTGCCCCCGGTGATGCGTAGGGCAGACCGCACCACCCTCTGGAGAGCCCTGCGGTTGCGGGCGGTGCAGTTGCCGTACCAGGTGGTGATACAGCCCGACAGGATGCTCTCAATGTTGCATCTGCAAACGTTTGTGAGAGTCTTAGGGGCCAAGCCAAATTTCTTCAGCCTCCTGAGGTTGAAGAGGCGCTGTTGCATCTTCTTCACCCCACTGTCTGTGTGGGTGGAACATTTCAGATCGTCAGTGATGGTTACGCTGAGGAACTTGAAGCTTTCCACCTTCTCCACTGGTGTCCCATCAATGTGGATAGGGGCGTGATCCCCCTGCCTTTTCCTGAAGTCCACGATCAGCTCTTTTGTTTTGATGATTATTGGTTATTTTCCTAGCACCACTCCGCCAGGGACCTCACCTCCTCCCTGTAGGCTGTCTTGTCATTGATGGTAATCAAGACTACTACTGTTGTGTCATCTGAAAACTTGATGATTGAGTTGGAGGCGTGCATAGCCACGCAGTCATGGGTGAACAGGGAGTACAGGAGGGGGCTGGGTAGCACCCTTGTGGGGCCCCAGTATTGAGGATCAGTGATGTGGAGGTGTTGTTTCCTACGTTCACCACCTGGGGACGGCCAGTCAGGAAGTCCAGGACCCAGTCAGACCCAGGGCCCCGAGTTTGATGATGTGCTTAGAGGGTACTATGGTCTTGAAGGCTGAGCAATAGTCAATGAACAGCATTCTGACATAGGTATTCCTCTTGTCCAGATGGGACAGTGCAGTGTGCAGTGCAATGGCGATTACATCGTCTGTGGATCTATTGGGGCGGTAAGCAAATTGAAGTGGTTCTAGGGTGCCAGGTAAGGTAGAAGTGATATGATCCTTAAGTAGCCTCTCAAAGCACTTCATCATGGCAGAAGTGAGTGCTACGGGGCGATAGTCATTTAGTTCAGTGGCTGGTTTCCTTTTGTAATTCATGATTTTCTGTACGTCTTGTGTCTGAGCCGTTGAATTGCAACTCCACTTTGTCTCTATACTGACATTTTGCCTGTTTGATCGCCTTACAGAGGGAATAACTACAATGTTTGCATTCAACCATATTCCCAGTCTCCTTGCCATGGTTAAATGCGGTGGTTCATGCTTTCAGTTTTGTGTGAATGCTGCCATCTATCCACTGTTTTTGTTTGGGTAGGTTTTAATAGTCATGATGGGAACAACATCCCCTATACACTTCCTGATGAACTCAGTCACCGTGTCCGTGTATACATCAATGTTGTTATCCGAGGCAACCCGGAACATATCCCAGTCCGCGTGATCAAAACAATCTTGAAGCACGGATTCCGATTGGTCAGACCAGCATTGAATAGACCTTAGCACGGGTACTTCCTGTCTGAGTTTCTGTCTATAGGAAGGGAGGAGCAAAATGGAGTTGTGATCTGATTTACCGAAGGGAGGGCGGGGGAGGGCCTTGATGGCATCCTGGAAGAGAGAATAGCAGTGGTCGAGTGTTTTCCCACCGCGAGTACTACAGTCAATGTGTTGATAGAACTTCAGTAGCGTTTTCCTCAAACTTGCTTTGTGAAAATCCCCAGTTACAATAAATGCAGCCTCAGGATATGTGGTTTCCAGTTTTTAAAGTCAAGTGTGGATATCTACCCTGCACATCGACTCAGTACCGTTACCCCTTGTATATATATAAGTTATCGTTACTCATTGTGTATTTATTCCGTGCATTATTATTTTTCTACTATTTATCTTATTTTTCTCTCTGCATTGTTGGGAAGGTCCGATAAGTAAGCGTTATTCTGTTATTCTACACCCATTGTTTACGGAGCATGTAACAAATAAAATTTGATTTGATTTAATGGATTTGTTCGCCCACTTCTTTCTTTCTCTCCCTCCAGCGCTCCCTCTATCCTGCTCTCCCTCTATCCCGCTCTCCCTCTATCCCGCGCTCCCTCTATCCCGCTCTCCCTCTATCCCGCTCTCCCTCTATTCCGCTCTCCCTCTATCCCACGCTCCCTCTATCCCGCTCTCCCTCTATCCCGCTCCCTCTATCCCACTCTCCCTCTATCCCGCTCTCCCTCTATCCCGCTCTCCCCCGCTCCCTCTATCTCGCCCTCCCTCTATCCCGCGCTCCCTCTATCCCGCTCTCCCTCTATCCCGCTCTCCCCGCTCCCTCTATCCCGCTCTCCCTCTATCCCGCTCTATCCCGCTCTCCCTCTATCCCGCTCACCCCCGCTCCCTCTATCCCGCTCTCCCTCTATCCCGTGCTCCCTCTATCCCGCTCTCCCTCTATCCCGCTCTCCCTCTATCCCGCTCTCCCCCGCTCCCTCTATCCCACTCTCCCTCTATCCCGCTCTCCCTCTATCCCGCTCTCCCCCGCTGCCTCTATCCTGCTCTCCCTCTTTCCCGCTCTCCCTCTATCCCGCTCTCCCCCGCTCCCTCTATCCTGCTCTCCCTCTATCCCGCTCTCCCGCGCTCCCTCTATCCCGCTCTCCCTCTATCCCGCTCTCCCCGCTCCCTCTATCCCGCTCTCCCCCGCTCCCTCTATCCCGCTCTCCCTCTATCCCGCACTCCCTCTATCCCGCTCTCCCTCTATCATGCTCTCCCTCTATCCCGCTCTCCCCCATCCCGATCTCCCTCTATCCCGCTCTCCCTCTATCCCGCTCTCCCGCGCTCCCTCTATCCCTCTATCCCCCGCTCCCTCTATCACGCTCTCCCGCGCTCCCTCTATCCCGCTCTCCCTCTATCCTGCTCTCCCACGCTCCCTCAAACCCGCACTCCCTCTATCCCGCGCTCCCTCTATCCCGCTCTCCCTCTATCCCGCTCTCCCCCCAGTGTCCCCCTCCTCCTCCGTCTTGATAAGGGCTGCGGTGAAAGACAGACAAGGGAGGGGAGTGTTGGAGGTGGGCAGGTTCTGCGGTCAAGGACAGACAAGGGAGGGGAGTGTTGGAGGTGAGCAGGTTCTGCGGTCAAGGACAGACAAGAGAGGGGAGTGTTGGAGGTGGGCAGGTTCTGTGGTCAAGGACAGACAAGGGAGGGAAGTGTTGGAGTTGGGCAGGTTCTGCGGTCAAGGACAGACAAGGGAGGGAAGTGTTGGAGTTGGGCAGGTTCTGCGGTCAAGGACAGACAAGGGAGGGAAGTGTTGGAGTTGGGCAGGTTCTGCGGTCAAGGACAGACAAGGGAGGGAAGTGTTGGAGTTGGGCAGGGCTGCGGTCAAGGACAGACAAGGGAGGGGAGGGGAGGGATGGAGGTGCTGGTGGTAGACAGGGACAAATCTAAAACATTGCTAAACAGAGACAAAAGGCAGACAGTTGCTACCTGGGGCCTGGGGAAGTCTAATGTACTGTAATAACAGTGTAATATAGTGTAATAACAGTCTAATATAATGTAATAACACAGTAATAAATGAATTTGAACAAATGAAAGAATTAATTATAGTTACATTTCTCATAAAATAATGATACTCTACACACACAAACTAATCCTTGAAAGGGGAGACTGGGTGAGTGTGTGTGAGGTGTGTTAAAGATAATGAACAGATGCGTCTGTGCCTGTCTGTGTGTTCTGGAATGTTCTACACAGTACCCATGTAACAACTGGAAGATTGGGAGGATTTCCTTATGTACATTTATGTGTATATGTGAGTCTTCATGCGTGTGTTTATTAAACAACACTGTGTGTGTGTGTGTGTGTGTATGTGTGTGTGTATGTGTGTGTGTGTGTGTGTGTGTGTGTGTGTGTGTGTGTGTGTGTGTGTGTGTGTGTGTGTGTGTGTGTGTGTGTGTGTGTGTGTGTGTGTATATACATCCCTGCATCGTCAGTGACATAACTGAGCCTGAGACTTGGGCTCTGTTCTGCAGCTGTCAAGGGGGGCTGGACTCTGAGCTGAGCTGCCTGTAGCATCAGGATTAATTAACACAGAGGCCCAAAGTTCACTGGAGCAGCCCCAGGAACACACACTCCCTAACCACACACTGAGGTGCTAACACGCACAGAGGTACACACAGACAACTTAACCACACACACACAGGAATACGCACACACAGAGAAAGATATACACACACACAAGCTTAACTGCACTCTAGGTCCTATTTTGGTCTCTCTCTCTCATATCACAGCTACTCTTAGCACACATTTCAACAGCACTCTTGATTGCACACATTTCACTCACTCTTGATTGCGCTAAACTGAAGATGTATTATGATTGTGATTGATTGGATATCTATATAATGCAGTTATGTTTTGTGGTGCTCGGCATAGGCATGTGTCAAGAGCAGGTCATAAGAGTTGACCCAGAGCGTCCTGGGTGAGGTCAGTCAGTGAGAGGAGAGGAACCCACAGGGATTACTAGGATTTGCTGAGCAAATCTACTCAACAAAGCCAGCTTTCCCACTGCACATGTATGAAACCTAAGCTGACAAACTAATCACCCTGTCCTGAAACCCAATAGTTTCTGAGAGTGAAATCACAAACTGAAAGCAGGTCTGTGAGAACACCACGGCTGCTATAGGGCCTTGTGAACACCTGTCACTAAAGCTCTTCTCTGGTTTCATTGGTTGTCAGTAGCCATGCCATGTTGATACCTTAAAGCTGGTGGCGTTGGTTGTCTTATTGCATTGGCCTGATATAGCTTGCCTGCTCCTAAGAACTCGGGAACGTGCCTGTGGGACTTTGTGGTGCTTAGCGAATGCTGGTTATAGCAGGCCAAGAGCTCTCTGTCATAAATTGTGGCTGTCATTGGCTGTGTTTTCTGTGGGCTACTATAGGCTATTCTAAAATGAACAGGTCAGATTAACACAGATCCCCCCTTAAAGGCTAATCGACACATCAAAACATTTCAAAAGCTGCAACAGCTGGAGTCTGTGATCAAAATGTGTAATGACAGAACTATAAAAGGCATAGCCATGGGAATGTGGTAACAACATCTATGTTCCGGCGTCCTGCCTGTTCCATATTTTTTTTATCAGGCACTGAAACATGAGCACCCCACCCGCCTGACCGTCCATGCCCCAAATTCCTTTGGGCATCAGCCCCGCAGGGTGGCAAATGAACACAGCCTGTCTGGTCCCTCCCCTACAGCGCATGTTTCAGCAGCCCACCCAACCGCCACAGGAGCACAGATAACTCATCCCCGCCTGATAACTGATGGCCTTTTCGGCCAACGAGACAAGTCCGCGGGGCCGGGGCCCTGACACAGTGAGATCCGATCTGTGACCTATGCTCTTTAGCCCCACACACCCCCTCACTCTCTCCCCAGGCCTGGGGCCATCTGTCCTATTCCTTGTTCCTGGCGAGGGTTAGGGGTTACATTCCCTTTGAAGGTAGTCTTACTCCCGGCTGTTCACCCGACCTGGCGGCATCCCAAGTCGTTATGTAATTCCCCAACTGCATTATGAACAACATTGGCAGTACAGTATCCTACCTGACCCAAGAGATATGCTAATTCCTGAGGTTTAGGCCTACATATCAAATATAGGACTTTACACAGGGACTGCCCTGATAGGCCTACATTCACTTGTTGAGGCAATAGAGCGCATAAATAGCTCATTCTGATCTGACAGTTGAACCACTTCTGGCGACCAGCAATGTTTGTTCTTTACTCTGAAGTTGGGATTAATTGTAGGACCATACATTCTATGATTTATGTAATTGTATCAATATGTTGGCATAGTCATTCTAAACAGGTTACAGAGTAGGCCTACAGACTGACTGGCTGCTACAAAGTTGACAATTTGTGTGTGTGTGTGTCCCACTCCACGTGACAGTATAGATAGGACACTCGAAGATGAGTCATCAATTCCAAAAAAGGGAGAGAATGTGTGTATGTGTGTGTGTGTGTTTTATAAACAAAGGGAACATCCAGAAGTACAAATTCTCAAGACCCATGTGTTTCTTGTTATTGTTAGAGTTTTGATTATGGTGGGTGGGAGGTGGGGGGATTGAATGAGGGTGGGGTAGAAGAGAGGAGAGCGTTTGTCGCTTACCTTCCACCCAGCCGAACTGTTGCTGTCGCCTTTGTCTTTGAAGTACGGCACACATCTCACCATCCAGTCATAAATCTGAGACAGAGTCAATCTCTTGTCCGGCGTGCTCTCTATGGCTTTGGTTATCAGGTCAGCATATGATAGATTCCCCCACGCGTTCCTGCGCGACGAAGACTTCCGTGGAGTCTGCGAACCCGGGCCGCTGGTGCCGAGTGCGCCCGAGGTGGTCGTGGGGGAGTGGGAGGAGAGCGGGGAGCCTCCGTTCTCCTGTCCAGACAGCAGTCCTTCGGCCGTAGGGCTGTTGCTGTTCTGGTGGTCTGCTCCCACGCTGGAGCTGGTGCCATTGACGTTGATGGCCATGGAAGTGGCATGTTGTTCCTCTTCATCATCCTCTTCTTCGGGTATAATGTCAGTGTCGTTGCTTTCTGGTTTCCCCGTATTGGACTCGGGTCGGGGCAACGGCCAGGTGCACGATCTTGGCCGTTTTTGTGGCTCGAAGTCTGGGTCTATGGCCACGTCCAACTCATGGAGAGGACTGGGAGTTGGGATCTCGGCCATCTCCTTCAATTACTAGTTCGTCCCCGTTGCCAGCTGATAAAGTCCGTAGATAAGTAGTGGAGAGCTGTCAAAGTTGCATTCCATGAATGCACGCCCCCGTCCTTTGTTGCTATTCCAGACCAGCAGTCCCCAAGGGTCACTGCAAACTCAGCGCGAAATTATAAATTAAATCCTCCGTATTAAAAAAAGAGCACCAATATGCTGTTCGGGGTGGATTTAAAACGTAGAATGTCGTGGACTATTATAAATGTATTAACACCATAACTGGTAAACTATGGCTATTCTCCTTGGCTCAAAAAGCAAGCCACAGCTACTTCACGTTTGACAATCGCAACAGTTCAAAACGGGTTGCTGCATATTCATGGTATTTCTCCTCGACTGGAGCAATGGTAATAATAACAGTATAGTGAGTACAGCTCGGTTCACGAGTAAATTATAAACGATGTAGCACGGGTTCGTTCATCAATAAGCGGTTACGCGTTCCTTCCTTGCACGTTCAAGATCAAATCCCGCACTGATCCAAAATAACTGAATACACCTATTGCCACCGTGAAAGTGAAGCTGTGGCCAGGACACAGTGCAGCCACCTCTACGTTCAGTGCTGCCACGGATAACCGCGCTATGGTGAATTAGATGGCTGCAACACCAGCGATTAATTACCGCATAGTTCTATTCCAATTGTCATTGCTGCCATTTGAACAAACTCCCTTTCGCTTCCAAGTCCTTTCTACTACCAGACTGCACACAGGAAACCTGCGTTTGTTGTCAGTTTCGACAGAAAAACGAAAAGGAAAGGAATAACCGAAAATTATATCTGTCTATTCAACGTCGCCTCTACTGACCACGCAGCACAGTTGGTATGGAAAACGAAACGCCACCTCACTCTCAGTTACAGTAGCCTATCTCTCCAGCAGCACACATAAACACTAACCTATCTGCTTAGCATATTCCGTCTTAAGACAGCCCTCAACAAGCTCGAAGTTATACAGCAACAGCAGCAATAGGCTAGTAGCGTTGCCACCCCCACTGAAAAGGCAAGCCCCCTGGATTCAGTATACGAGATCGCCCTTTAAAGAGACACTGCTCCTAAGCAGTCTACAACGTGTGTGCACTAAAGCAGTGCAGGCTGCTGAGGGGAGGACGGTTCATAAAAACGGCTGGAACGGAGTAAATGGAATGGCATCAAACACATGGAAACCATGTATGATATTTGATACCATTCCACCAATTCTAATTCCGCTCCAGCCATTACCACGAGCCCATTCTCCCCAATCAAGACGTCACTAACCTCCAGTTGGGGCGCACAGGCATGTCAAGGCAAGCAGTGTGTGGAAGGATACAGAAATAGACAGACAGATCGTCAAAATATTATTTTACACCGACAAGAACACAAAGAATATTCAAAGTTGGACAGAGGACATTCATATTTAATTCCAAATCATTGTATTGCTCCTTCTGGAAATGTTTACAATTCATAAGCTAATGACACAGGCGACATTAGGACAATCATTTATACATATTGTTGACATATATTATTGCTGCCACTTCATCTGTAGCACACTATTACAATGTAACAACTGACATACACATGTGTAACAACATAGGCAAATACCAGCAGGTGTGTTTATATTCCTTGTGTTGGGTATTACACTTCGTTCATGACATGCACATGTCATGCATTCTATCAAATATGTCAATGAAAGTCTCTCAGTCAAGTTGAGTAATTTTAAAAATGTCTATCACTTGTCCCTTTAATCCGTGAGCATGGGTGCCAATCAATCTCGACAGCGCGCGCAGAACACGCCCCCTTCAAGACAGACCGCTTCAAACATATGACATCATTCCAGTTATAATCAAGAGATAAGGGAAGAAATCCTATACAGTTCTCGGTTCTGTAAAGTGATGCTTCGGAGTGATCTCCCTCCCCCACAACCTCCCTCCTTGTCTGTACGGAAATATCAGCAGTAGCCAGCCTACGTACGTCTTTGTTCCAGAGAAGATGTTGTGTAAATTGCCGGTCCACCTTGCAGGGACACGCGGTCTCGATTTCTGTAATCTGTACAGAAATGATCGTGTTCCACCTGTGTGAACTGCGCTGTATTCATCAATGAATTCTTGGAACGGTTGGTATTTATTATGACTGGATAATAACGATCCGATATAATAGTTCAGAGAAAACACGCACACATCCTGCAAGACATTACTTGTGTAGTTGTGGCTTTGAATTTCACATGGAACACATCCACACTATTTCATTTATTATGATCACAAAGGAAATAGATACACATGCATACAAAACGAACACAAGAACACACACACACACAGTCCCTCTTTGTTCCTCCTGTCCCAACTATATAAAGAGGAATGGCTGATCCAGCACTTTGGTGCATGTGAATAGCTGCTGCAGTGGAGGGTTAACTGCAGGGTGATGTCACCTAGGTCCTAAGGCTGTACCAATCACCTGGAGCTCCTAACAGTCTGAAATGGCCCGACCTAACTTGGCACAATGTTTTTAGGCATCAGAGAGAGGAAATGGACACAGGAGGTAGATGAATGAATGCTTCTGTAAGAGGACAGTGTAAGAGAGAGAGAGAGGAGAGAGAGCAGTGAGCGAGAGAAAAGGTGTGACAGGTAGTCTTGCTGCTTGAATTGAAAACAGTGTCATCCTTCAGGGGTATATTTATAATGATCACATCACAGCATTGTCAGATGTGTCATTTCAGGCCATGAACATGTATAGCTGTTTGAAGTGCTGCTGTCACTTTAATCTATCCCCACCTGCTGTGAACTCTGATGTCACTCACCACATCACAGGAATCAGCTCAACAAAGACTTCCATTCAGTGTCCCTAAAAGAGCGAACACATCAACAGGATAGTTGTCTGCACAGTAGGGAGCCGTTCATTCGCTTGCTCTCGGTGCAGTGTGTTATAGGGGTCACAGGTCTACTGCAGAGGCCTACCATGGAGAATGACAGAGATAACATCATTGTATCGTCACATTATTTTGGGCTCCCGAGTGGTACAGCGGTCTAAGGCACTGCATTTCAGTGCCTGAGGCGTCACTACAGACACTGGTTCAAATTCAGGCTGTATCACAACCAGTCGTGATTGGGAGTCCCATAGGGCAGCGCACAATTGGGCCAGTGTCGTCCGGGTTTGGCCGGTGTAGGCCGTCATTGTAAGAATTTGTTCTTAACTGACTTGCCTAGTTAAATAAAGGTAAAAATAAAATGTCATCTGTGTGTGTAATCTCCATTCTGAAGTAGTCAATTTCATTTTACTACTTCTATGAGTTGGCAAACAAACTGAAAGGGTGCATACTGCCACCTAGTGTTTTCTCACGGGTATAATTCATTGGCTGATCCATCCTGGTGACCTGGATGGAATCATGTGATCCTTCCTTAACCCATAGGATGTCCCACCCAGTTGACTACTTTAAAATGGTGGGAACCCTCAATGGCAATCTCCATGCCAAAACAGGTTTTATCCATCTAGAACCCTCTAACTCTATGGGTCCTACGTACTTCAATCAGATATATTAGTGACTCTCTCTCCTCCACCCCCACCCACAACACACTGTTCCTAACACTTCATTACCCCTCAAATGCCGATGATGACCTGAAATATTGTTTGTGTCATTACCTTCCTTGTGACACTAATTCTTTCATTGAACCAATAGGCTCCCATTAGAGGGTCCGGGCCACAAAACCATCCAGTTGTAACTACCCATAATCTGACCCTCAAAGCTTCCAAACTGTCCCCTTCCTCACATATTGATCACTTCACTCTCCAACCCCCCGAACCCCTCTCTCAAACCCTACCTCCACCCCTATGTGCCATCCATCTCTTTATCATGTCCCCTACCACAACCAGTCAGTGGCAAGTGTAATGTTGTGTACTGGCCAGGATCCCTGCTCACAGGACCAGAGGACTGTAGCCACCCCTCTGTGCCAGCGTGAATCATCCAATTAAGATGTACACAAAGGAGGGTGGCCATCTCTGTTTGTGTCTGATGTTTTCCCAAACAGCGTAATGCTCTGATTGGATTAGAGCCCTCGGAATAGACCGTGATTGATTTTCCCTTAATGGAGAGTTATGGTGGAATCATAGACTTCGATAGACATCACGTCATTGTGTCTGCCCCATTATGTCGTCTGTGACAGCATGGACAGCGCCATTGATGCCATCTCCATTTTGAAGTAGTCAAATGCTCTTCTTCTACTTCTTCTGAGTCGTAAACTAACTGAAAGGGTGCACACTGCCACTGAGAGTGGGTTGTTTGAACAGGTATAAATGCAAGGTTGGCGATTTACTGACACCTGCAGTTATGAAATGTTTCCTCACAAGTATAATTAATTGGCTGATCCCTCCTGGTGACCTGGATGGAATCATGTGATCCTTCCCGAACCCATAGGAAGTCCCACACAGGTGACTACTTCCAAATGGTGAAAGTGTTCAATGGCACTGTCCATGCTAAAACAGGCTTTTGGACACTAGAGCTCTATATCTATCTCTATGGGTGGAATAGACTGGAACTTACAGCTAACAAACTGACACACACACACCAGTGGCGTTTTGATACTTACCAGAGGGCTGGTAAGAGATAGTATATCTAATCTATGTGATGTGTCCTGTTACTTCAGCTCAGCAAAGACTTCCATTCAGTGTCCCTAAAAGAGCGAACACATCAACAGGATAGTTGTCTGCACAGTAGGGAGCCGTTCATTCGCTTGCACTTGTTGCAGTGTGTTATAGGGGTCACAGGTCTACTGCAGAGGCCTACCATGGAGAATGATAGAGATAACATCATTGTATCGTCACATTATTTTGGGCTCCCGAGTGGTACAGCGGTCTAAGGCACTGCATCTCAGTGCTAGAGGTGTCACTACAGACCCTGGTTTGATTCCAGGCTGTATTACAACTGGCCATGATTGGGAGTCCCATAGGGCTGTGCAGAATTGGCCCAGTGTCGTCTGGGTTAGGGTTTGGCTGGGTTAATCCGTCATTGTATATAAGAATTTGTTCTTAACTGACTTGCCTAGTTAAATTTAAAAAAATTACAACTGGATGAAGTCATTAGAAGCAATAATACCAAACCTCTTGGTCATCACTTACCCTCTGTTGCCATCTTGTGGTAAAACGTTAAACATCAGCTCAGTGTTTCAGTGGGTTTTTTGCTTCAGCTCTGTGTTCAAGCCATACCGGCAGTAACCTGTTTGACCATTTGAATAGACTGTGGCATCTAACACAATCAATATATATCCAACACACAATGGTGAATAAAATATTGCATCTGAGCTCAGTGTTGTAGTCAGTAGTGCCACTTAGGCCAGCAGCATATCCCACTGCTGGCTTGCTTCTGAAGCTAAGCAGGGTTGGTCCTGGTCAATCCCTAGATGGGAGACCAGATGCTGCTGGAAGTGGTGTTGGAGGGCCAGTAGGAGGCACCCTTTCCTCTAGTCAAAAAAAACATCCCAATGCCCCTGTGTGGGGTGCTGTCTTTCGGATGGGACATTAAATGGGTGTCCTGACTCTCTGTGGTCACTAAAAGATCTCATGGCACTTATTGTAAGAGTAGGGGTGTTAACCCTGGTGTTCTGGCTACATTCCCATCACAGTTACCTAATCATCCCCAGTTTACAATTGACTCATTATCCCCCTCCTCTCCCCTGCAACCTTTTCCCAGGATGTTAATGTAAATGAAAATGTGTTCTCAGTCAACTTACTTTGTAAAATAAGGGTTAAATTAAAAATCACACCCCACTCAGCTTTAGGATCTTAGTGAAACATTAATTATCGTTTTCAGGTGTGTTCAGCCAAGGCCAGAGTGACAACCAACAGGATGGCAGACCACCAGGGCCAGGACTGAGCAGCCCAGCAGCTAGGGATTGCCTAAATAGTTATCTCCCCTGATGTGAGCATGTTTTCAATACAGACTCCTTTTGTCGTACTGTATTCCATATAACACACACGGACCTTATGAAAGTTGCAGAGTATACCCTTCACCTTGTAATAAATCAAATCTAGTGATACATAACTTGACATTGTGGGAGGATAACCAACCTTCCAATTAATGGCAATGCATTTCTTAGCTGCTATAAATGCTTGGTCAGTGTTTTCAGTCTCCAGTATCAACATTTCCAAGCAGACAAAAACAGGGAGAATCTGTAGACACGCTGAGATAAAATAACATACTCTTATCCAGAATTCAGCCAGCCTTCACAAGACCACACCGTATGCTAATATGTTCCCTTTTGTGTTTTACACATCCATCAGAATAATTGCATTTCTGTGTGCATGATATTCAGTTTCACTGGCATATAGTACATTCTATGGATGGTCTTAAATTGCAGTAATTTATGTCTGAGATATGAGATTGACTGGGCATTCAATCTATAGGCATTCAGTGTGACAGGTTAGTAAAGTGGTGAACCTATTGGACCTAAGCCTTCAGTGGTGAACCCATTGGACCTAGGCCTTCAGTGGTGAACCTATTGGATCTAGGCATTCGGTGGTGAACCTATTGGACATAGGCATTCAGTGGTGAACCTATTGGACCTAGGCCTTCAGTGGTGAACCTATTGGACCTAAGCCTTCAGTGGTGAACCCATTGGACCCAGGCCTTCAGTGGTGAACCTATTGGATCTAGGCATTCAGTGGTGAACCTATTGGACCTAGGCCTTCAGTGGTGAACCTATTGGACCTAGGCCTTCAGTGGTGAAACCATTGGACCTAGGCATTCAGTGGTGAACCTATTGGACCTAGGCCTTCAGTGGTGAACGTATTGGACCTAGGCCCTCAGTGTGTGACAGGTTAGTACAGTGGTGAACCTATTGGACCTAGGCCTTCAGTGGTGAACGTATTGGACCTAGGCCCTCAGTGTGTGACAGGTTAGTACAGTGGTGAACCTATTGGACCTATGCCTTCAGTGGTGAACCTATTGGACCTAGGTCTTCAGTGGTGAACCTATTGGACCTAGGCCTTCAGTGGTGAACGTATTGGACCTAGGCCCTCAGTGTGTGAACCTATTGGTCCTAGGTCTTCAGTGGTGAACCTATTGGACCTAGGCCCTCAGTGTGTGACAGGTTAGTACAGTGGTGAACCTATTGGACCTAGGCCTTCAGTGGTGAACCTATTGGACCTAGGCCTTCAGTGTGTGACAGGTTAGTACAGTGGTGCATCTATTGGACCTAGGCCTTCAATGGTGAACCTATTGGACCTAGGCCTTCAGTGTGTGACAGGTTAGTACAATGGTGAACCTATTGGACCTAGGCCTTCAGTGTGTGACAGGTTAGTACAGTAGTGAACCTATTGGACCTAGGCCTTCAGTGGCGAACCTAATAGGCCTTCAGTGGCAAACCTAATAGGCCTTCAGTGTGTGACAGGTTAGTACAGTGGTGAACCTATTGGACCTAGGCCTTCAGTGGTGAACCTAATAGGCCTTCAGTGTGTGACAGGTTGGTGATTCTGAAAGGACAGCAACCATAATACCAGCGCACTCATGTAGGACAGTGCACTTTTTGCAAAACACAAAAAAGGGCCAGTGGTGTAGTGGAGGCTATACGCAGGTATACGCCATATACCCACTTTGTTGTGGGCATTATTCAGTGGGCATTGCCTATATCCGCTTCTTAATCCCTTCCCTTTCGTCCGAAGTGTTGGTTAGTAGGCTATTTGTGATGTGCATTTGTCATCATGTGCTGTTTGCATCAGGGGCGTAAACATGGATGGGCCTGGGTGGACAGAGGCCCACCCACTGGGGAGCCAGGCCCTAACAGATCCACCCAACAGATGTGGTTTAAGCATTGTTGTGGACTTAGACCATCACATTTCTGTAGTGGGATTTTGAGAGTGAACATTTGAAAAATCTATAGGAAAACTCATACAAACCATAGGAAAACATCGTTTTTTTCACACTGTGTGCCTTGCCTTCGCTGGGTGGGCTGTTTGGGAAACTTTTGGCAAAATTACAGTATACCCACTTCTCTAGGCACCACTACACCACTGCATAGGGCAGATGGAAAGACAGCAGTGACACACAGCATGATGTTAAAGGATCAGCAGTCTATAAACTCTGACATAATGAGCCAGTAGGACCCATTCATAAGAATACAAAAACAGTATTTCCCAATCGAAATTTACAACTATTACTTCTCAGTGCAAAAAACATTTCACATTTAGCACGCAAAGTAACCAGCGACCTAAAGTTTAAGGTGGAACTGACAGTGATAACTACTTTGCAGATATGAAACAAACAATCATAATATCAGCCAAAAATATCAAATTCCCAGTGTATGCTACAAAACCAACTTTATGAGAGGTTTTAAACATAGGTTCTATGTGACTCAACGTTCCATGACGTACACAAAGACATTGTCGTCTAAATAGATGGATGCAGTTCAATGCATGATTAATATAATTCACCAATACATTTCTTTGGAGTCCAGAAAATATTACTATCAGGTTGTAAACCCCAGCTGGCCTGCCACATTGTTTGCTGCCTCCATTCGGGTTGCACTGTTCCAAAAACGGACAAATGTAACTAAAGCTGGAAATGTCAATACAATCAAACTAGCAAGGGAAATGATCACAAGTCAGTCATGGCTAATAGCTAATAGCTAATAGGCTAGCTTATCTATTTATGGAGCAAGCTAAAAACACAGGAACCTAACGTTAGCTAGATAGAAGTCATGCCATTGGAGGAGTGGGTGAATGACTGATTTTTTTCCCTCATATTGTTATTCGGTGGCTATACACATCTGGAGATTTCAGGTGTCATTTGGTTAGTTAGCAAGGACCTGAACTACTGTTATCCAGTTAGCATATCTCTTTTGTGTTCGCAAATTCACTCTGGCTCTCTACTCCAATTTCAGAGCACTCTCATCTGAGTGTGCCAGAGCGCCAGAACAACTGATGAATTTATGAACACGCAACACCCGCGGAATACAACTGGTGTCAGTAAAAGTATACAAAAAAAGTAATAGTTTGTCAAAAACGCTCTAGATAACATGTAAACAACCTAACCAGCTCTGCTACGGCTAGTAAAAGGGTTAGAGTGAGGTGTTCTCTCATTTGTGTCTGGAAGTAGCTAGCTAGGAAGCTAGTCAACTTTAGCCAGTTAGCATGGGTGCTTGGTTGGGATAAGCATGCATTGGCAGGCAAGCTGCAGAAGGACGAGGAGGCGACAAATCTCTATCGTTTGTCAGTGCAATTTTGATGGCCAACTAGCTGAAAAAGTTTGAGGGGATTTATCTAATGTCCTTTGTTAGATTTTAGTGAATCTTGCTCTGGCTAGCATTAGTTATTGTTGTTGTTGATGTGCATAACTGAGGGAAAGATAGCCTACCTTACCATGGTTGTTTGATCAATAGAACTGTAAAGTTCCCAAATGTAAGAGGACTCCCGTGGTCTTTAGATATTTGCAGAAATCATTTAAATGAATTTTGTGTCTTTTGGTGAATGGTTTCCAATGGTGTAAAGTCGTGCTGTTGCTACTGCCTGTAAACACACAGCAAGGTTCAAAGTGAATGATGGGAGGCCAGTGTAGCAAATGACTTGTTTGTATAAAGGCCTACTGTAACCCAGATTTGCTATAGCGCACTGGTTGGTGTAGACTGGTCCTGGACGAGACAGATGTTTTATTCACTGCAGTGTCTATTAAATGTCCAAACGCGCCACCAGTTTCCCAATCTAGATTGCTATAGAATTAGTATATATCATTCCCAAACATTCAACGAATTTATGAAAACGTGAAAATGACCACATCTAAGTGGTTGCTTGTCAGAATTCTTTTTTTTAAAGTGACATTCTTCCTGGGGGTGTATATGAAAAGATTTTATGTTGCTAAAATGTTGTCAGTTCCACTTTGAATGCAACAATGTTTCACACACATCAAAGAGATGGCTAACACCACTGCAATAAAAAAAAACACAGTTCCACTCACCAGATGATCATTTGAAACTTAGCTTCTCCCTTTTCAAGAATAACTTCCAACAAGAAGTTAACAAATTAGCAACAACATCCTCTTCGACAACACCTGCTGCAAACTAGCCAACAACAAAAGCTAGCTAGTTAGACAATGGGAAAACTACTGCTCGCTATTGCACAGTAACCTTTTGGCCTTCAAGAAGGCAGAAGTTTCCATATGTTTTTGTAAATACAGTTCCACTCATTAAGTCAAAATGCAATTGGTTGATTCTACTGTCACTCCAACCCTTTCCAACAAAAATTGAAGAGATTAAATCAGAACATCATTGAAAATAATAATATAATTATTATTGTTATACTATTATAATCATTATTTTATAAATCTTTAGCCCTTCTCTGAAGGCATATAAAGCCCATTGTTCCCCACTGTTTGGGTTAATAACAAATTTGTAGAGTGGCTTTATTTTCTCCTTTAGCATGCATTTTTTCACTATTCTGAATGTCTAAAGAATTAATTTCTTGTTCTGAAATATGAACCCAGAAATACTGGACATTTTGACATTTTGGTGGTGATTTGACAAAATTACTATCATGGTCTTGAATTGGACTTTTCTGGTCTCTGACTTTTTGCCTCAGACCCCTTTTCCCCCTCCCGGTCTTGTCCCCCTCCCGGTCTTGTCCCCCTCCCGGCCTTGAATCGGGCTTTAGGTGGTCTCGAACACAACACTGTTAGAGCTACTAGTGTGCAGCTTTTGCTTTCTGAAATCATCCAACACATCTAACATTTCCTAAGACAAATAGTTAAGTAATAATGTATGTTTTTCTTTGCAGTTTCATCCTTGAAAAGGCTCAAGACACCTTTCTCTTCACCTTTAGATTCTACTGCATGGTTTATTACACAGTAGGCACAAATACATTACATTTAGCATTTTTACAGGGCAGATGGCTGGCTACATACCTCATGTATACTCACTGCTATTTCCTCCTTGATCTATGTATTTTGTAATTACATGTACAGCACCTCATTTTATATTTTTTAGTGGCACAGTTCAAACCGAACCATAGGGGGGCGGTAGTTATCCACCAAGAAAGACATTTGTTCAGTTCATATTTCCATCCCTTCAGCGCATACTGATGATGTGTCGTCCCTTATTGCTTAATTAGCTAATTAAGCAATAAGGCCAGAGGGGGTGTGGTATATGGCCAATAAACCACGGCTAAGGACTGTTCTTACGTACGATGCAACACGGAGTACCTGAACACCGGCCTCAGCTGTGGTATATTGGCAATATAGCACAATCCCCCGAGGTGCCTCATTGCTATTATAAACTGGTTACCAATGTAATTAGAGCAGTAAAAAGACATGTTTTGTCATACCCATGGTATATGGTCTGATATACCACGGCTGTCAGCCAAATCAGCATTCAGTGCTCGACCCACCCAGTTTATAAGTAGCCTCCCTCTGTTCTCCATGTATGTTTTAGGAAGAATAATATGGGACATGAATGAGTTTCTCTTGTTCCCGTCAGTTCCCTTTAAAGTACGTGAGGGAGATAGGTCAGTCAATTTTGAGTGTTTATTGGTTAGTTCCATAGACTTTGCATCGTTGTATGTCCCATTATGGCATCTGTGACAGCATGGGGAGTGCCATTGAGGGCATCTCCATTTTTAAGTAGTCAATCTTCTTCTATTACTTTTACGAGTTGGCAAAAAAAACTGAAAGGGTGCACACTGCCACCTAGAGTGTGTTGTTTGAACAGGTATAAATACAAGGTTGGCGATTTACTGCCACCTGCAGTTATGTAATGTTTCCTCACAAGTATAATTAATTGGCTGATCCCTCCTGGTGACCTGGATGGAATCATGTGATCCTTCCCTAACCCATAAGAAGTCCCACCCAGTTGACTACTTGCTAAAACGGGCTTTTGGGCACAAAAGTCTCTCTGACTGACTGTCTGTTGCGAGGTGTTTTAGCTTGTCACGTTATACTCCAGTCTAAAGGGATATAATTGATTGAGCCCTACTGTACCAATTGTTTGTGTTTTATGAGGTGTTTTTGCTGGTTATATTATACTTCAGTCTAAAAGAGAAGTTGCTGTTGATTACCCATCCCCTTCATTTGTTGTGAGGTCTTTGGGGGTACTTTACTGTGATCCTCTCTGTGTGTATGTAGTGTTACTGCGGTCCCCTTGAGTCCAGTACATCTCTGTCTGCATCTCGGTCAGTCTGGAGATGGTCCTCTGGAACGCAAAGATCTCCTCCTCCGCTGTGAACAGAGACAGATGGTCCCCAACATCCTACAAATAGGACCGCAGACAGTGGGTTTAACTCAACTACAACCATGACCAAAAACAATGGGGTCGACACAAACATGACCACAAAGATAATTTAACACGAACACAGTCGTTAACAAACCACAAACACAAATGTTTATATCAAGCAGGGGTTGGAACCGGTTCAGGAGATAGAACCGAAAACCGTTAAAAAAAAAATGTTTTACGAAGAACAGAATCAGAATAAGGAATGAAAGTGATCTATAATCAACCAAAACTGAACCATTCTTTTAAAAGCATGGAAACAGGTTAATAACATCCGGGAATTCTTTTCCAGTCCCACAAAAAAAAGCACCAAAATGCCTATGCAAAGCTCTCACTATCACTCAAAAACGTATATTCCAGCGTCTGCCTGGCCTGACTGCTGAAATTCTTTGCCAGTGTGTGTGTGTAGGGTACCTCCCCCACTGAAGCATAGGCTATTGTAGCCTAGTGATGTTACAAGCGTGATTCAGAGATTAGGGAGAGAGATTTCTAATTAGAGAATAATGGATTAACTTTTTCAATGCTAGTTAAGGATACTATAGTACGTTTCACATTGGATTTATTCCTTCATAGGAGCCGGTCCTCCTAGGTATAATTCTGTGGACTTAATTCAGATAATGCATGTCATAACAAGATGCCCAGCGCTTCAAGCCTCCTACTCCACCCTTTCTCATGCTCTCCTCACCTGCAAAATTTCATTAGCATCTCACGCCCTACTCTTGTCTGTCCATAGTAAACTGCTCTATCCCCACTGATTGATGAAGTCATTTAATATTAAGCTACACAACAAAAGATTTTAGAGGTTTAAAAAGGAACAGGTGGGCCTCCGTACAGGAGAAAAAAAAAGTGAAAAAAAAAAAGGAACAATGTAAACCATTACTTTTTGGGGTTGGAACCGGTTCCGAACATTATTTTGCTGGTCGGAAAATGATGGTTCTGTTCAAAAAGGAATAATTGGAAAATAATTTTTGGTTCCAACCCGACATTAAGAATGTGTTTTTGGTTATGTTCTGGTCTTGTTGTGGTTGGACCGTGTGGTCTCACCCCGCTCAGGCCCAGGTCGTCCAGTAGCATGCGGTCGCGGTCGTCCTCCCCTCCAGAGTGGACAAACAGCCTGTCCAGAGGGGCATCAGCTAACAGCACCACCCTCACCTGTGACAGATGGACAATGGAATGGTAACATTCTGTAACAACTAAAGTGAAACAGTGACACCTGCTGTAAGATAGAGTGTGAATAGATGGTTACAGGTGATGCTATTGCACATAATAACGCCTACAACAAACTACAGTATAGACCCTGCAGCTACGGACCATGGCAGTATGTCAAATACTTGAGTTACAGGTACAGATTGGGAAGCACATAGGCAGTAGTACCTAACACAGGTAGCCTATTGGTTAAGAGCGTTGGGCCAGTAACCAAAAGGTCGCTGGTTTGAATCCCCGAGTAAGGCACTTAAACCTAATTGCTCCTGTCGCTCCTCATAAGAGTCTGCTAAATGACTAAAAATGTTAATGTAAAACATAAAGTTTTTCCCATGCAGTGTGACTGACCTTGTTGTCATAGAAATTGTCTATCAGTGTGATGAAGCGCCGTGCCTGATCCTTCAGAGTGAGGGTAAGCATGGGGACATGACGGATAAACACTGTGTCAAACGCCTGGGCCATCTCCAGGTAGTCACTAGCACCCACTGGCTGGAACATACAGAGACAGGGATAATAAGCAAAAACACACACACACACACACGGAGGAGTTTAAACGCAATCACACAAGTACAGATGTAGGATCTTAATTTGACCTATATTGTCCAGGCAAAATAATCCTGCAGCAAAAGGACTTGAATGTTTAGTCTACAATGTTGCTTGATCGGTGGTTAGGCTATTAGCTGGCCAAAAGTAGGCTACTTGAAAAGTGCAATACTGTTAATTTAACAGTGGGCTTTCAGTGAATTTATGTACATCACAACGCTCAACTGCCGAAGACGTGGATGTCGATTATGGCATCCCCCCGCACCTCTGATTCAGAGGGGTTGGGTTAAATGCGGAAGACACATTTCAGTTGTACAACTGACTAGGTATCCCCTTTCCTGCGGTGCAGGAAAATTCTCAGCAACAAAAGATTGATAAAATTGAGATCCTATATCTGCATAGTACAATGTAGGGATTAATATGGCAAACCAGAATCCTGGGACTGTCCCTGGAACACTTCACATTTTCAGATTTGTTTTAATGACAAAACCCAGGAAATTACAACATTTTCCCCCAAAGTCACACTAATGCTATTCCACAAAATACACAACACGCGCAGCCAAAGATAGCTAAACATTCAATAGCACATTATCCAAACAGGTTGTCACATGTAAGCCTTTAGCCTAGTGTATTTACTTCACAAAAAGTCACCATAAATTAAAAGCACACGTATAATTGAAACCGTCAGACTGCACATGCGAACTGAACGCTACAGTATAGCCTATAAAATAACCTCTTTGAGCAGTCATTGAGACTCTTCAGACAGTCACAAATTTATTAGGCCTATGCACAATTCACTACATAGGCATTTCTGTCACAGAGATGAAATCTGTTAACAATTCAGAGATGCACGAGGAAAAATCTTCTCCTGTCCTAGAGCCTAGGTTATTTTCCTATCCAGTCTGAATCCCACTCTCAACCCAAAATCCTGACTCCTGTCTCGCATTAAAATTCCTAACTTCATTCTGTAATCCATCGGCTGCAATGCATTATCAAAGCACTTCTCTCACCTATACATGTCAAAATGATGCTAGAACATTTCCCCCACTTCTCTGCACTGTCTCGTAGGCCTGTGGTAGAGAATGTGTAATCAATTGGTATGAGAGTAGATATGTATTTTATTTTATTTTTTAAACAGAGTTGGTCCCTGTTAAGATACCATGTACTATTTCCACTCGTTATCTCCCTGTTATTCATGAGCTGATCTGCTACTTTCTCTATAATCATCAACTTGATCCCGTTATTCATGAGCTGATCTGCTATCTTCTCTATAATCAATAACTTGATCCCGTTATTCATGAGCTGTGCTACTATCTTCTCTATAATCATCAACTTGATCCCGTTATTCATGAGCTGATCTGCTATCTTCTCTATAATCAATAACTTGATCCCGTTATTCATGAGCTGTGCTGCTATCTTCTCTATAATCAATAACTTGATCCCGTTATTCATGAGCTGTGCTGCTATCTTCTCTATAATCATCAACTTGATTTTGCCAAACATATGAGATATTCTGTCATTAGTTGAGGGAGCTAGTTTAGCAACTTTGGTCATTTGACTTCCGTTACAAAGTTTGTATGATTCGACAACACTATACTCGGGGTGCACTCTGTGTCAAGATAGCCTACTGCTGAAATGCACTAAATTAGGAACATGATAACGCTCTGAATTTATGAAAAGCCGGTTTCACAAAGTGACAAAGTCATTGGGGTTCAAAAATTTAGTAATGATAGTTACTCTATATCAGTTTCATTTGGTCTAAAATCTTTACATAGTGGCGCTGACAAGATGGAGCAGAACCCCACTTATTTGTGAGAACCCTGGCATAGTCCATTCTTAAAGTATTCAGACCCCTTCCCTTTCTCCACATTGTTATATTACAATCTTATTTAAAAATAGATTCAATAAAAAATGTTGCTCATCAATCTACACACACACACACACACAATATCCCATAATGACAAAGCGAAAACAGGTTTTTAGATTTTTTTGCAAATGTATAAAAAATACAGTATTCAAACCCTTCGCTCAAGGACTCGAAATTGAGCTCAGGTACAGTTGAAGTCGGAAGTTACCATACACCTTAGCCAAATTAATTTAAACTCAGTTATTCACAATTCCTGACATTTAATTCTAGTAAAAATTCCCTGTTTTAGGTCAGTTAGGATTACCACTTTATTTTGAGAATGTGAAATGTCAGAATAATAGTAGAGAGAATGATTTATTTCAGCTTTATTTCTTTCAACACATTCCCAGTGTGTCAGAAGTTTACATACACTCAATTAGTATTTGGTAGTATTGCCTTTAAATTGTTTAACTTGGGTCAAACGTTTCGGGTAGCCCTCCACAAGCTTCCCACAATAAGTTGGGTGACAGAGCTGGTGTAACTGAGTCAGGTTTTGGAGGCCTTCTGTGGGATTGAGGTCAGGGCCTTGTGATGGCCACTCCAATACCTTGACTTTGTTGTCCTTAAGCCATTTTACACAACTTTGGAAGTATGCTTGGGGTCCATTGTCCATTTGGAAGACCCATTTGCGACCAAGCTTTAACTTCCTGACTGATGTCTTGAGATGTTGCTTCAATATATCCACATCTTTTTTCCTCCAAACATAATGATGGTCATTATGGCCAAACAGTTCTATTTTTGTTTCATCAGACCAGAGGACATTTCTCCAAAAAGTACAATTTTTGTCCCCATGTGCAGTTGCAAACCGTAGTCTTAAACCGTAATATAAAAGTAAAAAAAATTATCCAAAATAAACTGACATTCACAAACAGAAAGAATACAGGCAAAAACAAAACATACAAAAACATGCCCGCACTTGCCCACAATCACACACAAAAACACAAACGCGACATGTGCACAACCACAACCAGTCAGAAAGTTGGAAAACCCCGAGCCCCGACCGGCACACATGCGCGGCACAAGTAGCCGTCACTTCCACTTAAGCACCACACTTCCCGAAATGGTCCACATATGGCCTCCAAACTCTGTCATATAAGTCTGGTTTTTGTTTGACTTCAGAGTAAATAGAAACCTAGTGGGATGTAACTAGATAGTTCAGTCCTCCAGTTTGTTATTGAGTGTGAATATGAGGCGTTTCCAATTGATGGCTATACATTTTTTTTGCAGGAATTAGACCTAGATTAGAACACTTTCTCTAATATTGATCACCAATATTAACATTTCCCAACAGACAAAATCGTGGAGATGGATGGATATAAACTCCTCGCCACAAAAACATAATAGCACATACAGTACCAGTCAAAAGATAGGACACACGGGTTTTCAGACCAGACAAGGGTTTTTCTTTATTTTTACTATTTTCTACATTGTATAATAATAGTGAAGAAATCAAAACAATGATACAACACATATGGAATCATGTAGTAACCATTTTATTTGAGATCCTTCAAAGTAGCCACCCTTTGCCATGATGACAGCTTTGCACACCCTTGGCATTCTCTCAACCAGCTTCACCTGGAATGCTTTAACAACATTCTTGAATGAGTTCTCACATATGTTGAGCACTTGTTGGCTGCTTTTCCTTCACTCCGCGGTCCAACTCATCCCAAACCATCTCAATTGGGTTGATGTCGGGTGATTGTGGAGGCCAGGTCATCTGATGCAGCACTCCATCACTCTCCTTCTTGGTAAAATAGCCATTACCCAGACTGAAGGTGGGTTGGGTCATTGTCCTGTTGAAAAACAAATGATAATCCCACTAAGAGCAAACCAGATGGGATGGCGTATCGCTGCAGAATGCTGTGGTAGCCATGCTGGTTAAGTGTGCCTTGAATTCTAAATAAATCACTGAGTGTCACCAGCAAAGCACCCCCACACCATTACACCACCTCCTACATGCTTCACAGTTGGAACTACACATGCAGCCATCATCCATCCACCTGCTCTGTGTCCCACAAAGGCACGGCGGTTGGAACCAAAAATCTAAGAGACCAAAGGACAGATTTCCACCGGCCTAATGTCCATTGCTTGTGTTTTCTTGGCCCAAGCCAGTCTCTTTTTATTATTGGTGTCCTTTAGTAGTGTTTTTTTTTGCAGAAATATGACCATGAAGGCCTGATTCACATCTTCTTTGAACAGTTGCTGTTGAGATGTGTCTGTTACTTGAACTGTGAAGCATTTATTGGGGTTGCAATTTCTGAGGCTGGCAAATCTAATTAACTTATCCTCTGCAGCAGATGTAACTATGGGTCTCACTTTACTGTGGAGATCCTCATGAGAGTCAGTTTCATCATAGCGCTTGATGATTTTTGCAACTGCACTTGAAGAAACGGTCAAGGTTCTTGAAGTTTTCCGCATTGACTGACCTTCATGTCTTACAGTAATGATGAACTGTCGTTTCTCTTTGCTTAATTGAGCTGTTCTTGCCAGAATATGGACTTGGTCTTTTACCAAATAGGACTATCTTCTGTGCACCACCGCTACCTTGTCACAACACAACTGATTGGCTCAAACATATTAAGAAGGAAAGGAATTCCACAAATGTAATTTTAACAAGGCACACCTGTTAATTGAAATGCATTCCAGGTGACTACCTCATGAAGCTGGTTGAGGGAATGCCAAAACGTGTGCAAAGCTGTCATCAAGGCAAAGGGTGGCTACTTGTTTAACACTTTTTTGGTTACTACATTATTCCATATGTGTTATTTCATAGCTTTGATGTCTTCACTATTAGTGCAAGTTCTCCCACTTAAAAAGATGAGAGAGGCCTGTAATTTTAATCATAGGTACACTTCAACTATGACAGACAAAATGAGAAAAAAAATCCAGAAAATCACATTGTAGGATTTTTAATGAATTTATTTGCAAAATATGGTGGAAAATAAGTATTTGGTCACCAACACACAGGTAAGATTTCTGGCTCTCACAGACCTGTAACTTCTTCTTTAAGATGCTCCTTTGTCCTCCACTCGTTACCTGTATTAATGGCACCTGTTTGAACTTGTTATCAGTATAAAAGACACCTGTCCACAACCATTTCCACCATAATTTGCAAATAAATGTATTAAAAATCCTACAATGTGATTTTCTGGATTTTTTTTCTCATTTTGTCTGTCATAGTTGAAGTGTACCTATGATTAAAATTACAGGCCTCTCTCATCTTTTTAAGTGGGAGAACTTGCACAATTGGTGGCTGACTAAATACTTTTTTGCCCCACTGTATCAGGGTTACCAATTAAGGTGGTGCTCTTCAGAATATAATGTTTTACTTGTAGGAAGCGGAAAAAGTCCTGCTTTGGGAGTCGATATTTCTCGACCATCTGCTCAAATAAATAAAATCTTATCAGCAAATAAGTCATTTAGTCTGCGTATGCCCTTATTAAGCCAAAGGTTAAAGCCAGTATACAGCAATCCTGGACTAAAATCTGGGTTGTTAAGAATTGGGGTAAGAGCAGAGGTTAGTTTGGACCTTCCCAGGAAGTGTTGAACTGACCTCCATACTTTGTGTTTTTAAGTGTAATGGGATTATTGCAGTGATCTTCTACAGACTTGAAACTTCTGAAAAATAAAAGATCCTGTAAGGGGTATTTTGAAAGAGAAGTCTCAAAGTCTAACCAAATAGAGGAGTCATCATTTGTGATCCAGTCAGAAATATAACATAGGTGGGCACACCACTGATAGAACCTGATATTGGGCAGAACTTGGCACCTGCAATATTGCCATCTTAAGTCTTGGCTTGCGTTTACTCCATATAAAGGAACTTAGCCATCCATTTACATCCTTTATTACCTTATTGGAGAGTAATACTGGGATCATTTGGATTGGGTAAAGTAGTCTAGGTAAAATGTTCATTTTCAAGAGGGATATTCTACCCAACCAAGAAATCGTGAGAGAGTTCCAGCACTCCAGATCCTGTCTTATTGTATCAAACAAGGGAACAAAATTGGCTTTGAACATTTGCTGGAATTTAGGAGTTATAAATATACCCAGATACATGAAACCTGAGGGAGACCATTTAAAAGGGAAGGGGGGGAGAAGTATTAGGTACAGAGTCTAGGTTACCAAGTGGCATAGCCTCTGATTTAGTTAAGTTAATCTTGTAGCCTGAGAATTCGCTGAATAATTTAATAATATTATTAAGAGATGTAATTGAAGTCTCGGAACTAGAGATGAATATCAGGACATCATCAGCATACAAGCTTATTTTATGGTGAACATCACCAATGAGCAGCCCCTGTATAGCAGGCGTTACCCTGATGGCCTCGGCCAGTGGTTCCATAACGAGTGCAAATAGGAGAGGGGACAAAGGACAGCCCTGTCTGGTACCTCTGTGTATAGAGAAGCTATTTGACCTTAGCCCATTAGTAAGGATAGCAGCCCGAGGATCATCATATAAAACTTTCACCCATTTTATAAAGTTGTCCCCTAGACCAAATTTATTTAGAGCAAAGAATAGGTAAGACTACTCCACATGATCAAATGCTTTCTCAGCATCTAGGGAGAGCACAAGACCATCCATAGCACTTTGTTGGTAGGCTTGAATTACATTAAGAAGCCGCCTGACATTGTTGCATGACTTACGGCCCCTAATGAAGCCAGTTTGGTCTCCTTTCACAATTAGTGGCAGTGAGTCCTCTAATCTTGTGGCTAGAATTTTAGAAAGCAATTTCTATCCACATTCAGAAGGGAAATTGGTCTGTACGAGGAACAAGACTCTGGACATTTTCCCTTTTTGAGAATAAGTGATATGTTGGCTTCTCTCAGCGTTTGAGGGAGCTGGTCATTTGAAAATGAGTGGTTAAACATATCACGCAATGGCTCAAGGATCAGGCCATGGAACTCTTTATTGAACTCACTACCAAACCCGTCTGGTCCTGGGGCCTTACCATTTTGCAGATTCTTAATTGCGAACATTATCTCTTCCTCGGTAATAGGGGCATTAAGGAGAGACCTCTGTTCTTCGGAGATAGTAGGGAGCTCAATCTTAGAAAATAAGTTCTCCATTAATTTGGGTGCATCCGTTGGCAGTTCTGAGGCATAAAGGTTTGTATAAAATGTCTTAAATGAGTCATTTATCAATTTATTTTCATATAAATGCTTGCCATCAGAATCAGTAAAAGTAGCAATTGACTGAGAGTCAGCTCTCTTTTTAGCGAGGTATGCCAAGTACTTCCCTGGCTTATCGCCATGTTCATATAGCTTTTGCCTGACAAATCTCATTTTCTTTTCAGCGTCCTGTGTTAGGAAAGAGCCCAACGTTGATTGAATGACTGATATTTCCTTTAATAGGGCAGGAGTGGGAGTTTTAATGTAGTCCTTCTCTTTAGTTCCTAATTCACCCTCTAACATTTTTTGACTATGACTATGCTTCCTATCCTAGCGGATAAAACAGACTGCAAAGATGTCCTGGGCATAAAAAAGTAATCTATTCTAGTCTGACATCCATGAGGTGCAGAGAAAAAAGTGAACTCTCTGTTGGAGGGATGAAAAGTTCTCCAGACATCCGCATACCCCAGATCATCACAAATAGCTTTAAGTGACTTAGCTTGAGGAGAGAGTGAAGCTATACCGCTGGGAAACTCAATAAGGGGGTTCAACAAACAATGGAAATCTCCTCCAACCACTGCAGTGTCCGAGATTAATTCTGAAAAGTCTAGAAATACCTTAGTGAGGAAATCAGGGGGCTGGGCAGGGGGAAGTAAATATTCATTATGGAAATGTTCTGCCCCTGTAAAGTACCATTAATTATAACAAAGCGACCAAATTTATCTTTCACACAATTCAAGACCTTAAGTGGTAAGTTATTTTTCACAAGAATTGCCACACCTCTACTTCTGGATGTAAATGATGAGAAAAACACTTGCACAAACCCCCCTTGTTGTAATTTCAGATGCTCCTTATCATCCAAATTAGTTTTTTTGCAACAGGGCAATATCAATATATATATATTTTTAAAGACAGTACCTTCTTCCTTTTAATGGGGCTATGGCTCCCTCTAATGTTCCATGTACATACACGCAGTCTGTTACCTACCATTGGGCCTTGACCATTCAATATCCAGACTGGATCCTACTGTAAAGGTGGGGTGGCAACTTTTTCCATGTGTTGAACTCTCCTCTATCTCACGAGCATAAACAAACGATATGAACCCTGAACTCGAACTAAACTCAACCCAAAAATGAAACATGTAAAGATCCAAAAGGGGGTTTTCCCACTAGCTAACATGCAGGTGATTTCAACTTTCCAATGTAGACTCTTAAGTCCGCATTGCCACTCAATAGTCTCATCCTTTATATATATGGAAATGAAAATCAATAGAAGAAGATTGAGGCTCTTCCACCTAAAACCAAGCCTGAGCACCAATATGGATTCACACATATCTCAGCCTGAGCTATAGCGGCAGTTACTTTAGCAAGAAAAATAATAAAGGTACGAATATTACTGAACCGGAGTACGTGACAATAAAAAAAGTTATCCAATGCTGCGGAGGTGCAGCTTAAAGTTATTTACCCGAGAGAGTCAATAAACGCAGCAGCCTCTTCAGGTGTGTAGAGTTTTTTTAGGCGATCCGTTGACCATAATCTTCAATGTGGCCGGGTACAGCAGTGCGTAGTCCATCTTCATTCTCTTGAGTCGAGCCTTGGCCTCATCAAATGCTTTGCGTCTTCGTTCTGTGGAATAATCATTGACGAATGAGACCTTTGGACCTTTATGTTGACTATCATCAGAGCCGATGTTTCTAGCCGCATCCATGACGCGCTGCTTGTCGGTGAAGTTGTGGAACTTTATTACCACTGGTCGTGGGCGCTGGTTGGGACCTGGTATCGGTGCTTGAGAGCGATGGGCTCTGTCCAGCTTCACACGACCAGCCTTCGTGTCCATTTGTAGGTAGCCAGGGATCCATTCCTCAAAGAATTTTACTGAACGTGTCCCATCAGAATTTTCCGCGAGTCCCACAACACGAATATTGCATCTGCGTCCTCGATTATCCAAGTCGTCAATGTGCTCCGCCATTTCGCGCACCTGTTTCTCAAGTGCTTTTATCTTAGTGTCCATAGATGTAGTTGAAGTTTCCACTGTAGCAATTCTTCCTTCCTCCTCATCAACATGTTTCACAACCCTCTGTAGTTCAGCTGAATGGCCTGCTATTGCTTCCAAGACAGTTCTTATCTTAACATCGATCACTTTAGTAATGTTATCAGTCATCTTTTGAATCACCAGGTCCATTGTGCCTGGATCCGCAATGGTGTTAGCTTTGCTAACGTTAGCTAGCTCCTCCTGAACATCTACATGGATGATGGTTTTGGTCGAGTTCTTAGTAGTTCTGTTGCGCATGTTGTCTGAGATTTTTGAGAAATAGCCATCAAGACTCATTGCAGGATAACTTATTTAGCCAATTCTACCACTTTTTCAAGCTAGGAGATTCATGTAAAAATATAAATTTATGAATGCCACGGGAGCTCGCTGAAACACAGTGTTCTCTCTACGGCGTCATTTTGTCCTCCGCCTCCATCATTCTTAAATGGAAGAAGTTTGGAACCACCAAGACTCTTCCTAGAGCTAGCCACCCAGCCAAACTGAGCAATCAGGGGAGAAGGGCCTTGGTCAGGGAGGTGATCAAGAACCCGATGGTTCCTCTGTGGAGATGGGAGAACAATCTCTGCAGCACTCCACCAATCAGGCCTTTATGGTAGAGTGGCCAGACGGAAGCCACTGCCAAAAGGCACCTAAAGGTCTCTCAGACCATGAGAAACAAGATTATCTGGTCTGATGAAACCAAGATTCAACTATTTTGCCTCAATGCCAAGCGCCACGTGTGGAAGAAACCTGGTACCATCCCTACGGTGAAGCACAGTGGTGGCAGCATCACGCTGTGGGGATGTTTTTCAGAAGCAGGGAGCAGAGACTAGTCAGGATGGGGGAAAGATGAACAGAGCAAAGTACAGAGATCCTTGATGAAAACCTGCTCCAGAGCACTCAGGACCTCAGACTGGGGCAAGGTTCACCTTCTAACAAGACAACGATCCTAAGCACACAGCCAAGACAACGCAGGAGTGGCTTCATGACGGCTTCGGGACAAGTCTCTGAATGTCCTTGAGTGGCCCAGCCAGAGCCCGGACTTGAACCCTGAAATAGCTGTGCAGCGACGCTCCCCATCCAACCTGACAGAGCTTGAGAGGATTTGCAAAGAAGAATGGAAGAAACTCCCCAAATACAGGTTTGCTAAGCTTGTAGCACCATACCCTGTAATCGCTGCCAAAGGTGCTTCAACAAAGTACTGCGGAAAGGGTCTGAATACTTTACATATTGCGTTTATATTTTTGTTCAGTTTAGACACACTAAAAAGGCTGATGCTATTCCCTGCTGAACAAAAACGGTTAAAAATAGCCTGTAGTCTTTGACCTTGAACAGCGCACAGATGAATGAATATAGAATTGGAGGGGACAGGAGAGAGCAAGGACGAGAGCAGAAGGAATGAGAATGAGCAAAAAAATGTGAAAGAAGAAGAGGCAGAAACAAAGGGGAAGGACACAATGAAGGAGGTAGAAAAAAACAGCAGGAAAAAGTACAATGAGTGGATAAATTAAGAAAACAGGAACGATAGAGCGAAGGAGGGAGTGAGGGTAAAAAGAGAGCGAAAGAATAAGGAAGAATATAGGGATCTGGTTGGAAGAGAAAAAGTAGCAGAGCATAGTCAACACAGAGAAGAGAGAGATACAATAACAAGCAGGAGAGAGGCGGAGTTGGGAGAAAGAGAGAGGGAGATAAATACAAAAAAAATAAAGAGAGTGATAGAGAAGATAGTTGTGGAAGTAACTCACTCTATCACACAGTTCTTTAAAGGTACAGTCAGCGATGTTTCCACAGGTCTTCTCCAGTCTCAACTCTCTGCCCTGCACCGCCAGGACCCTGGGACCCGTTACTATGGAAACGCACACACGATTAATTGACCCAACATAGAGCTGATCATACACAGAAAACAACACAATATTGAAACTATGGCCACTACTTTAGCCTCAATATCACTGGCCCTACCAGTTTACTATAGTAATGTAAGTTCCAATAGTGTAAGTGAACATATTCTGTTTGCCTCCATTTTTCCCCATCTCTCTTTTTCTCCCATCCTTGTCTCTCAATCTCCCCAGTCCTCTCTCACCCTTTTACTTTCTCTCGCCCCCCTTTCTCTTACTACAAGAGGTACATTAACTTCCTACCATTGTTTTGTCTCACAGCCAGCTCGTGAAACAGCGTATCCATGAAGGCCTCCGCATCAGGCTCTCTGGTGCTGCACACAAACACACACACAAACACACACACAATGGGGAAGAGAGAAAGAGGGGGATAATAGAATATGAAATTAATAAGGCTGAAGAGGCCACATCAAACAGCGGGTGCGGGGAGGGGGAAGGAAGGGGGGTACTTAGCTTTTCACTCCATCTCCAAAAAAACGAGATGTTAGACTGTAAACACAAACATTACCCTGTGAATGCGTGGCACATTGAATCGGTCTGTCTGTGCATGTGTTTTAACTCTCGCTCAGGTAAAGAGGAGCGCAATGTGTTTTATTTGCATACACTGAAAGAGAAAAGCACTTGAAATCTCTGGCTACGCAATGAGCAACAACAACGTTATTCATACTCTGTGTGTGTGTGTGTGTGTGTGTGTGTGTGTGTGTGTGTGTGTGTGTGTGTGTGTGTGTGTGTGTGTGTGTGTGTGTGTGTGTGTGTGTGTGTGTGTGTGTGTGTGTGTGTGTGTGTGTGTGTGTGTGTGTGTGTGTGTGTGTGTGTGTGTGTGTGTGTGTGTGTCTGTGTGTGTGTGTGTACAGGTAATTGGAAGAAAAGTACTCTGCCTTTTCAAACTCAATCATCTTGTATTTCTCTACTCCTCCATCTGTCCCTTTATCTCTCACTGTAGGTTAGGCATCTCACTGTAGGTTAGGCATCTCACTGTAGGTTAGGCATCTCACTGTAGGTTAGGCATCTCACTGTAGGTTAGGCATCTCACTGTAGGTTAGGGACCTCACTGTAGGTTAGGCATCTCACTGTAGGTTAGGCATCTCACTGTAGGTTAGGCATCTCACTGTAGGTTAGGCATCTCACTGTAGGTTAGGCATTTCACTGTAGGTTAGGGATCTCACTGTAGGTTAGGGATCTCACTGTAGGTTAGGGACCTCACTGTAGATTAGGGATCTCACTGTAGGTTAGGGATCTCATTGTAGGTTAGTGTCCTTACTGTCAATGTAGGTTAGTGTCCTTACTCGGTCCTTACCTACTCCTAACTCCCTCTGCCTTTTTCGGTTTGTCGATCTCTTGCTCTCTCTCTGATACTAACCTGCAGTGACATTAACTTCTTATGGCTGGTGGGGGGGCGGTATTGAGTAGCTTGGGTGAACAAGGTGCCCAAAGTAAACTGCCTGCTACTCAGGCCCAGAAGCTAAAATATGCATATTATTAGTAGATTTGGATAGAAAACACTGAAGTTTCTAAAACGTAATAATGTCTGTGAGTATAACAGAACTCATATGGCAGGCAAAAACCAAACATGAAGTGGGAAATCTGAGGTTTGAAGTTTTTTAACTCTTTGCCTATCCAAGATACAGTGTAAATTTGGTCCGATTGCACTTCCTAAGGCTTCCACTCGATGTCAACAATCTTTAGAACCTTGTTTCAGGCTTCTACTGTGAAGGGGGAACAAATGATGGCTGGCAGAAGGCCATGAGCTGGTCACACGCGCGGCCGTGACCACCTGCGTTCCATTGCATTTCTAAAGACACAGGAATTGTCCAGTTGGAACAGTATTGAAGATTTTTGTTAAAAACATCCTAAAGATTGATTCTATACATCGTTTGCGACATGTTTCTACGAACTGTAACGGAACTTTTTTACATTTCGTCTGGACCAAGTGCTCACGCCTCATGAATTTGGATTTGTGAACTAAACGCTAAAACAAAAAGGAGGTATGTGGACATAAATTATGGACTTTATCGAACAAAACAAACATTTATTGTGGAACTGGGATTCTGATGAAGATCATCAAAGGTAAGTGAATATTTATAATACTATTTTCGACTTCTGTTGACTCTACAACATGGCGGGTATCTGTATGGCTTGTTTTTGTGTCTGAGCGCTGTACTCAGATTATTGCATGGTGTGCCTTTTCCGTAAAGCTTTTTTTAAATCTGACACAGCGGTTGCATTACGGAGAAGTATATCTATAATTCCATAACACTTGTATCTTTTATCAATGTTTATTGTGAGTATTTCTGTAAATTGATGTGGCTCTCTGCAAAATCACTGTATGTTTTGGAAGCAAAACATTACTGAACATAACACGCCAATGTAAACTGAGATTTTTGGATATAAATATGAACTTTATCGAACAAAACATACATGTATTGTGTAACATTAAGTCCTAGGAGTGTCATCTGATGAAGATCATCAAAGGTTAGTGATTCATTTTATCTCTATTTCTGCTTTTTGTGACTCCTCTCTTTGGCTGGAAAATGGTTGTGTTTTTCTGTGACTAGGTGCTGACCTAACATAATCGCATGGTATGCATTCGTCGTAAAAGCCTTTATGAAATCAGACACTGTGGTGGGATTAACAACAAGTTTATCTTTAAAATGGTGTATAATACTTGTATGTTTGAGGAATTTTAATTATGAGATTTCTGTTGTTTGAATTTGGCGCCCTGCACTTTCACTGGCTGTTGTCATATCGATCCCGTTAACGGGATCTCAGCCGTAAGACGTTTTAAGGACACTGACCTACAGTGACAGTAACGCAAACTGGCAGAACAGTTAGTTTGTGTGTTTTGTTAGGTTCCCACATGAAAATAAATACTATAGTATACTATGGTATAAGTACTACAGTATTCACTGTAGTGTTTTTGCAGACTTCACTGTAGTATTCACTGTAGTGTTTTTGCAGACCAAAGTTAGCAAAAACTGTATTTACTGTAGTATACTGTAGTATTTACAGTCAACTATAGTATAAATACTGTAGTAACAAAAAATGGTAGTATATATACTATAGTAATTACTGTAGTGTTTTTGGAAACTGGTGAATACTGTAGTATTCACTGCAGTGTTTTTGTGGACTGCAGTGTTTTTTGGGATATTACTATAGTATTTACTCAACTGTTTTTGTTTTATTATTTTTGACATAGAAATGGGGGCTTTCTCCTTGAGGAAACCTACTGGTCTTCTGCTCTTTTCTATAACCTTATAGTTGTTATAGTTGCCATCACTGTGTTGTATCTCAGGGATTGTGTAAATTGTGTGTGTGTGTTGTCCTCCATACTGCCCCACACAGAGAGATGGATGTGCAGAGTGGGGGGGGGGGCAAAGACAGACAGAACAAACACAAAGATGGGCTAAACTCAAGAGACTGACTTATTTAGGACTGTGGCTATAAATCCTATTTCACATTGTGAGAGAATACACACATGCATGTATACATGGGTAGACACACGTACAGTACAGGCATTCACGCACGCAGACCCAAACACACACACACACTTACAGGTAGTAGAGTTTCCCTGCTGAAGGCAGGTCCAGTCTTCTGTAGTCAACTCCAGAGTCTATGCCCATGGGCTGGCAGTATTCCTACACGCACACACACACACACACAAAGAAAAACAATGTGCAATGTGGCCAAAACAACCTCAGCACCAAAACCAATGTGGGTTTGTGTGTAAGAGGGTTAAGGTTTGTGTGTAAGAGAGAATTAGAGTGAAAGGTGCATAATAGCATTTCCACAGGAGGGTGACAATGGACACAAGTATAGCATTAAGTGTCCTGTAATATTTTAAGGCTTGACTAACTTCATGTTTTTGTCATGTTTTCATTGTTGTATTTATCTAGCTGATCTGCAGTCCTTTCTTAAGTCAAGTGGAACAGCAAAGTTCAAACTTCTGCTGCAGAGTTCAAACTTTCCCAGTAAGTATAAAACGGCAACGCGATACATGTCAGCGAGCGGGGCACACTATAATCATTATCTCCTCTATTCTCAGAAAAAAAGAAAAGAAGAGTGAAAAAAAAACGTATATCATCAAACGATCGCCGTGCCAGGCGAATCAGTATTCAGTGACAGCTCGGAGCAAATTATGAAATCAGTGAATTTGTGCCACCGGCCTCCTTGAGCAGTGGGATAATTAGCAATCACCACAAAGCAAGGAGACGGAAATACTCCATTCTTCTACCTCCGCTGTCAACTTCTTATCTCTGCGCCCGCTCACACGAATGGGGTTCCCACTCCGAGCCAATTGGTTGAATCAGGCTTAATAACAACCTGACAAACCCTCCATCCCCCACGCACAAAAGGGACATGTCATTTCATCAACCCAGCCGCGACCTCGCTAAGCAGCGCCGCGGCCGACAGGTAAATAGTCCCTCCGCAATAACACCTCGGCGACGCCATCAACCGCCACGTCGCATTACAAAACTAACGCTAATCTTGTCTTCTCCCGTCTTTTTTTCCCCTCTTCGATTTGTCTACCTATAGAAGCCTGATGGGTCACTCACAGCATCTCTTGAAGGAAAATAAGAGAGAGAGAGAAAGAGAGAGATAGCGAGATAGACAGAGACGTGAAGGCAACACAATCAGTGATGATGGCATCATTGGTTATTTCTAATCAGATGAGCAGGAGGCCTTTACATGATTACTATCTTGAGGGGTTTGGAAAGTTCTCACTCTTTCCTCGCAGATTTCACTCACCTATGACTCTACTCTTCTCTCCATCTCGCCACCAGTCAAAGAGCACCCTTGCTTGCTTTATCTTGTTTTCTCACACAGCCATGACAGTCTCTTTAGAAAAAGTCATCCTAAAACATGTAGCTCCAATCATGTCATTGTCCAAGCTGTCCACCACTCTCTCTTTGACAGCCGTTTAGCATAAAAACAGTGGCTCCCCCCTCCCTTTTCTCTGTCCCTCACTCCTCAAAAAGTTGCTTTTGAGTTTTTCAAAGAGCGCGGTGCCATTGAGCGGCAACAAAAGCCAAGGATAGCTGACTACTGCGGCCTGATGAGGTCCACTCCCTCATTACCAACTGCAGAAAACATTTGATGCTTCTTTTTTTTTTGGCCCAAAGAATTGACCAGGCCTCAAAGACCATGGGGTGGGAAGGCTGAAAAAGAGTTGGGGGGAGGGCAGGGAGAGAGTGTGTGTGTGTGTGTGTGTGTGTGTGTGTGTGTGTGTGTGTGTGTGTGTGTGTGTGTGTGTGTGTGGACGGGAGTTGGAGGGGAAAGGTTGTCATCCATTCATCCGTGTGTGTCTTACAGCCTGTGTGAAGGGGGAGAAGAAAGGGGAGGGAGGGATAGAGGGGTTGGGAGAAAGAGAAAGCCTAAAACAGTGCCTTTATGCTGGCCCGTCCTGGACGACTCTTCTGACATCAAAGTGTTTTCACTAACTGGGGAGGGAAGCGGGTGTGTGGTGAATTTATTCACTCCAAGTGACGCTACAGGAGGGACATAACAATGTGACCACCCTAATTACACCTAATGAGCTATTCCCTTAAAGTGTGACTGCCTTGGGTCCTGGATGGTTTGTTCCACGGGGTCGTTCTCACAACCTCCCCTTGCCTCGGCTGCTCCTCTTGAGGAAACATCTTTTGAGCACAGGGCCCGCCTTTAGGTGATCCAGGACCCCACTGAACCCCCCAGCTCCACTCCTCCAGACACACCCACCCCACACCCAGCTGGAGCCTCCACACCGTACCCCCCCCCCCCCCAGCGGCATGGGTAGGAGGGTGTCCCATCTGCACCTGGCCACTAGCGCTCCAAAGAGAAGCAGACAATCACAACAGCACTCCTATAGGAGGGAGGCAGTCAGAGAGCGAGCGAGAGCAGGAGACTGGAATGAAGAAACACAGGGAATGGAAGGAGAGAAATACAAATAAATGTAGGTGCACATGTGAGAAAAAGGAAAAAGAGTTAGGGAGTGAGTGATGGAGAGAGATGTTGATTGTGTAAAACACTAGTCTCTCCTGCTCTCTTTCATGATATAATTGAGACATTATTAGATTAAAGCTCCTGTCAAAGGAGCTCCGACGAGGCCTGTCACACCCACACGCACTCACAGAAAAACTTAGAACAAATATTCTAGGGGCAAGACAGAATGCCAGTCCTGAAAGGAAAAGGCATTAAAAATAAGAACACCATTACATTTCACCGATAGAATGTCCATGGAAGCAACAAATGAAAGGCTATTTATATTCCAATGGAAAATACATGACTTGAACTCTCTGCTGTGAAAAAAGTAAAACCCAAGGCACAGGGAGCATTATTGTTATGTAACTAAATGCCAGGGGGACAACAGCAGCCATCAATTTTCATTTACTGGGAACTCTTCAAACCCCTCTACAACAGACAAAGTCTTTTACTAGAGAGGAACAACCATTTCAGTAAATGTTTTCCTTGCAGCAGAGCAATCTGCACTGGTCGACTTATTCATTAAAAAAAATATTTTCAAAAAAGAAAATGGCTGCCATACAAAGCAATTAGCCACCACAATGGAAAGATAGATGAGGAGAAAAAACAACAATCAAGTTATCATATTTCTCCGGCATCAAAAGAGGGCAGGGAAAAATATTCAGTACACACAGAATCCTGTCCTTGGGCCTGCAGAAAGAGAGAACAGAGGGAGAGAAGAAGGTGAAAGAGGGGTCGAGGGAAAGAGAAGGAAAGACCGAGAAAGAAAGAAGAGTGAAGAAGAGAAAGTTGGAGGAGGGACAGAGAAAGAATGCAGAAAGAAATGCTGAAGAGAATGAAAGGGGGGATAGAGGGAGAGAGGACAGATCGAAGCGAGTGTGATCTCCCTCTCTCGCTTTCATCTCATATGTAACTGCCCCTGTGAGCGCTGGGAGCAGTAGGAGGGGGCTAGGCAGGAGGGTAGCAGAAGACTCGGCAAGGTAGCTAGTGGGGGGCAGAGGCAGCATGGTTTGTGGGGCTTGGCAGGGTGGTTCGAGGGTCCCTGGGGTCTCCTCTAATCAGAAGTCAATAGAGATATAAGACATCCAATCTGGAGAGGAAGGAATTAACCCCAAATACTCCAGCTCAGGTGACAGGGAGGAGAGGTAAGAGGCCATTTTCACACCCTCACTCATTCACTACTCCCCCATCCTCCCAGTTCACACCAGGGCTTCACCCCAAAACACACTGACTCTACATCCAAAGAGTCAGAGGGATGGAATCATTGGTCCCTTCCAGCTTTAATTCTAACTATTAAGGGTCACCCAGTGGGGGGCGAGGAACCACCCCCATCACAACCCCACCACCCATTGCTAACTTGGCAGGACATCCACTGTTGGGAGGGGAGCATCCCCAAACTCTCCACTCCACCCCAAAACCAGATGGCCTCACAAAGGGGAACATGGGAGTCTGAAAGACAGGGGACAGAGAGGAGGCCGAATTGGACCAGGGGCATTCACAGTTCCTTATGAGGCTGGGATTAGGACGAGGGCAAGAGGTGGAGAGGGGAGCGGTTTTTGGGTAGGGTGACTTCAAGACCCTGGTGAAAGACCAAAATGGAGGGGAACACAGTTAAGCTCCAGTGACCCTGAAGCTCTTCATTAAACCCTCCCCCAAACCAAACCTTAATCCCCTGAGAACCTGTGCATTCCACAACCAATGGATAGATTGAAGTTTGGGTGCAAGTGCTTTATGACTTTAAAAGCGCAACTGAAGCCAATAAACAATTTCTCTGATAGAAAAAAACGGCCTGTGGCATCAAAAATAGTCAGAAACATTTATTCTAGTGTCAAAATTGATTACTAAGTGAAAATAGGATAATTTTGGCCAAAGTCAGTCTTGTCCAAAACAGACTTTTGTAAGTGAGTTTGTCATGACTTATTTGATGATTAGGGTTTTGATTTTCCACAAAAGGCTCATTTGCCCACTAACAAGGGATACACAGCTGTGGTGATTGCGCTCTATCCAATTCTACCGCAGAAGACACAGACAGTGAGACAAACCTGCCCAGCACTGTAGCTGATCGGACTATGTTTACATAAGACAACATGTGGCAAAAAAATTATAACTTGAGAAAGACTGCACCAAATACCTTCGCAAAATATAAAATTGAGTGACTAAAACATCAGAATGAATTACAGATTTATTGAGTTCAGATTTATTGAGATACTGACTTTGCTCCTATGGTGTCTCATGGGTGACAAACATTAGTAGCTTCCACATCGAACCACACCCCTAAGACTGAAATCTTGTTTTTCTTAATGAGTAACATGCAGAATCGGTAAGTTAAGTCTCTTTAAAAAAAGGTTAGTGTTTGTGTTAACTACATACACCAGTGGTAAAAGGTATCATCTAGCCAATGAGAAAGGTCCTTCTTGGATTAGCAGACGCTTTCTTTTGGGAAATGCCTGGGATGTATGTTTTGCATGTTCTGGTACGTCTTCTGATGATTACTCAGCAGTACCCCTGTTGTGTGTGTGTGTGTCCGTGTGTGTGTGTGGAAGAACTCTCATTGTGTGCATGTGTGTGTGTGTGTGTGTGTGTGTTAGAGCACCCACGCAACACTCAGTTTCAGAAGAGGGATCCATCTCCAAACGTTTATCTTTACTATTTAGTTGTGAAAAGTGGAAGAATGTTTTCCTCCTCTCCTGCAAAATGCATGTTAAATTATTCTGTAATTATTTATGATCATAGTCAGTATAAACACCTCGTAATCATCTCTGGTGCTGCCAGGATAATGGTTAATGGATAATGGTTCTACCTGCTTATAATAATGCTATTAAATTGCAAAGTAGTCTCAGAGCATTGCTAGTTTCTATCCATGGTGCTACCTCACAGCCCACCCCCTCCTTACCCGCATCCCCCCCTCCCTCGCCCCTTTCTCTCCTCACTTTGAAATGCAAGCAGGCTGGTTCATTCCCTCCGCTCGCTTGTCCATTTCCCATTCACAGAGCGAGCGTTCACTCTCTTTCTATCCCCCTCGCTCTCTGTGTCCGTTTTGAGTCTTTCACCATCTCCAGGTATGATCAAAGTCAGTTTTGTGACATCGTGTGTGACACCGTGCTTCTCAGGTAGAAAACACACACACAAAAACACACAATAGCAAATTGGAAAGAGACCGACACAGTAACAGAGGTGTGCATGTGTGTGTGGTGTCAGGTGGATGAGAGAAATGAATGAATAAATTAAAAAGAGGAGAGAAGAGGGGATGACTGTCTTTACCTTCAACACATTGATGAAAGGCAGGAAGGCGTCTCTCTGAAGTCCATTTTTGTACAGATCTGAAAAGAGAGGGAGGCGCCATGTTAGCGCTGCTGTTTAGCCTCCTAATAATGTAATTCTCCCACCACAGATTGGCACATAAAGTGGCTATTGATGAACTAAAGGATGGGTGGGGAGGCAGCACAAAGGGGATGGGGGCAGAGGGAGAAAAATGGATTTCTCTACCTGCAGCAGCAGCTAGCAGCAGCAACATACAATTCATACATTCCCAAACAATGGTGGTGGGAGAAAGGACTTTCGCTTTTTCAGCTCGGACATTGTCCACAGAGTCCCGTGAATAGACTTTCCAATTAGCTCTACTGGAACAAATTACATCTGAAGTAGCATCCCTGATAGACAGATAACACACACACACACACCCTTAAACTACTTGGAAAGATGGAAATGAGTAGGTGTTGTTGATGTTTGGGTTTAAGTTTACAGGAGTAGCAGCTGACAATTAAGTTAGACCTGTTTAAACGTTGTTAAGGTACACTAAATGACCAAAAGTATGTGGACACCTGCTCATCCACCATCTCACTCTAAAATCATGGGCATTGATATGGAGCTGGTCCCCCTTTGCTGCCATAACAGCCTCCACTCTTCTGGGAAGGCTTTCCACTAGATGTCGGACATTGCTGCAGGGACTTGCTTCCATTCAGCCACAAGAGCATTAGTGAGGTCTGGAACTGATGTTGGGCGGTTAGGCCTGGCTCGCAGTTGGAGTTCCAATTCATCTCAAAGGTGTTCGATGGGGTTGAGGTCAGGGCTCTGTGCAGGCCAGTCAAGTTCTTCCACACCGATCTCAACAAACCATTTTGGTATGGACCTCACTTTGTGCACGGGGGCATCGTCATGCTGAAACAGGAATTGCCTTCCCCAAATTGTTGCCACAAACTTGGAAGCACAGAATTGTCTAGAATGTCATTGTATGCTGTAGCATAAAGATTTCCCTTCACTGGAACAAAGGGGCCTCGCCCGAACCATGAGAAACAGCCCCAGACCATTATTCCTCCTCCACCAAACTTTAAAGTTGGCACTATGCATTCCGTCAGGTAGCGTTCTCCTGGTATCATCCAAATTCAGATTTGTCTGTTGGACTGCCAGATGGTGACATGTGATTCATCACTCCAGAGAACGCGTTTCCACTGCTCCAGAGTCCAATGTGGCCAGCTTTACACTCTCCAGCCGATGCTTGGCATTGCGCATGGTTCTTAGGCTTGTATGCGGCTGCTCGGCCATGGAAACCCATTTCATGAAACTCCCAACGAACAGTTCTTGTGCTGATGTTGCTATCCAGAGGCAGTTTAGAACTTAGTAGTAGTGAGTGTCGATTTTTACGTGCTACAGCACTCGGCAGTCCCGTTCTGTGAGCTTATGTGGCTTACCACTTCACGGCTGAGCCTTTGTTGCTCCTAGACGTTTCCACTTCACAATAACAGCACATACAGTTGACCGGGGCAGCTCTAGCAGGGCAGAAATTTGACAAACTGACTTGCTGGGAAGGTGGCATCCTATGACGGTGCCACGTTGAAAGTAACTGAGCTCTTCAGTAAGGCCATTCTACTGCCAATGTTAGTCTATGTTGATTGCATGGCTGTGTGCTCGATTTTATCCACCTGCCAGCAATGGGTGTGGCTGAAATAGCAGAATCCACTCATTTGTCCACATACTTTTGTATATATAGTGTACCTTCTTAGTGGAGAGAACAACAGTTGGAGCTACAGCACATTTGGAAAGTATTCAGACCCCTTGACTTTTTCAACATTTTGTTACGTTACAGCCTTATTCTAAAATGTATTAAATTGTTGATGTTTTTTTTTACCTCAATCTACACACAATACCCCATAATGACAAAGCAAAAAAATCTAAAACTTTAATATCACATTTACATAAGTATTCGAAACCCTTTACTCAGTACTTTTTTTGAAGCACCTTTGGCAGCGATTACAACCTCAAGACTTCTTGGGTATGACGCTGCCTGCTTGGCATACCCGTATTTGGGGAGTTTTTCACATTCTTCTCTGCAGATCCTTTCAAACTCTGTCAGGTTGGATGGGGAGTGTCGCTGCACAGCTATTTTCAGGTCTCTCCAGAGATGTTTCAGGTATGTGCCTTTCCAAATCATGTCCAATCAAATGAATTTACCACAGTTGGACTCCAATCAAGTTGTAGAAACAGTTCAAGGATGATCAATGGAAACAGGATACACCTGAGCTCAATTGCGAGTCTCATAAAGGGTCTGAATACTTTATTTTTAATAAATTTGCAAAAAAATTCTAAAAACCGGTTTTCAACTTTGTCATTATAAGGGTACTGTGTGTAGATTGATGAGGAATTGTTTTTATATAATCGATTTGAGAATAAGGCTGTAAAGTAACAAAATGTGGAAAGGGGAAGGGGTCTGAATACTTTCTGAATGCTCTGTATACTACGCATAACAATGTGTGTTGTGAGAAGGCTCCTATCAATGTAGTAATGGTTTGAAATAAGCATGTTTACAGCAACTTTAATAGAAAAAGTAAGAAGGAAGCAAATATAACACATTGAAAAAGTCAATTTTTTACTGTGTGTGGAGAAGCCTAATCATACAGCCCACATCCATCCTTTCAGGTTGTGTGTGAGATGCAACATTAGATCTAATTGAAATGTAAGGTGGCCTGACCTACAATGGGCCTGAGAGGCAAGCAGCTAGATACACCACAATCTCTAGTGTGTAAACCTTGAAATTAAGCATTCAGCCTGTCGTCTCTACTAAACATCCATTAACACAAGTCCATCTAAAGGACGACAAGGCGACAACTGCTCTGCTCTAGCTACACAACAACAGACAAAAACAAGCGTGTGCTGGGGAGCGTGACACATCGTCTCTAAGTAAGTTCCCCTTCAATCACATAACCCACTTTGGCTGCTTTTGATAGCCTAGCGCCATCTATATGCCACATATCCCACTTTAGCTGCTTTTGATAGCCTAGCGCCATCTATTCAACACATAACCCACTTTAGCTGCTTTTGATAGCCTAGCTAGCACAATCTCATGTGGAGATCAATAAAGGAGGAATCCTCCTTTACTTTCATGTCAGGCTGTCTCTCAGGGCTTAGTGTTCCATTTGCCTTCTAATTAAAAAACAAACAAGCATCTCCATCAAGTTTGCGTGGTCTGCCGCTTTGTTCTTAATGGCTGGTAAATGTCAGACAAGCTTGTCTTTGTATATGAAAGAGAGAGCGATCTCGGTTGCCATCAACTGGAAACCCATTGAGCGACGAGACATTGATGACGTTAACCCTGAGAAGAGAGCCAACGTCATGTCTTTATCTCTCGCTCTCCTTCCATTCTTACTCCCTCTCTCACTCTCTCTCGCCACCTTGCTCACTTAGCATTAAATGTAACATCCCAGCCTTGACAAAAACGACAGCGGTGGAATCAACAAAGAGAGAAAGAGAGGGAGGGAGGGAGCGAGAGAGAGAGGGAGGGAGGGAGAGAGAGAGGGAGAGAGAGAATGAGAGGGAGAGATTAAAGAGTTTAAATGGCTTGATTCATGGAACGTGTATCAAATAATGTTCTCCTTCTTTCATGATTAAAAATAACGCTTTGAACAGTCTTTGATCCAGACAGGCAACACACACCACTGGACTTCAGGTGATTCAGATAATACAGTGGTATGGAGAAAAAGACAAGGAGGGAGATGTTCAACATCAGTTCAACAAACAGAAAGAAGCCTCGTTCACCCCAGAGCCATATATTTAAATGTATGTCTGCGCTTTTACCCCTCGCTCTTTCCTTCAGCATCATCATCAGGGCTGTGTTCAGTAGGGAGAAATGTTTTGGAACGGTGTGAAACAGGAAGGAACTTTTCCCATAAGAACACAGCATTTAGGGCGGCAAGTAGCCTTGTGGTTAGAGCGTTGGGCCAGTAACCAGAAGGTTGCTGGATCGAATCCTCGAGCTGACGAGGTAAAAATCTGTCGTTCTGTTCCCGCCCTGTTCCCCGGGTGCCAAAGACGTGGATGTCAATTAAGGCAGCGGAAGACATATTCAGTTGGACAACTGACTAGGTATCCCCCTTTCCCATTTGTTTTTGCCCAAATTGTGAGTATAATTGAAAAACAATGGAGTGAGCTATATGGAAGAGAAAGGTGAGCTTGACACGATGTGAAATGAACAGGTTGGACTGGATGTGAATTGGAGAGGTACTGTAGAGTTAAAGAAGCATGTTCAACAGCACAATAGGGAGAAAGGAGAGAGCTGCATTGTTATACAAGCTGACAATGGTGTAGGACTGTGACTGTGCGTTTGTGCTACAAAATCTGATAACAGTGCAACGATACCACAGTTATGCATGAATGACGCATGAGTCGTGTGAATCATACGAGTCGTGTGAATCAGAAAGGTATCCGAACTGTAGTATCTCTCCTTAAGAGACTCAGTACAGAGAGCGAATATACTTTGACCTCACCGTCAGGGGGCCTGTTGGAGGTGGCCACCACCACGACCCCGGTCCTGAACAACGTCTGAAACAGCTGTTTCAGAATCATCGCATCAGCGATGTCAGTCACCTGGAGGGAGGGGGGCGAGAAAGAGAGAGAGAAAATTTAAAGGCAGCCAGACTACAATGTGCCTCCTCTTGTGGCAGACAAGCATATGGTTGTGAGTGCATATATGTCAACACATGGGAGCTGAGAATGACCACGCAATCTCCTGAGCTGATTAAAGTCATTTAGGTGTACGTCATTTCTATTCTTTCACCCTGGTCATGGTCACACCCGCCATCCCATTGCAAATGGTCACGAAGCAGCTTTCTGTCATGGACAAGTAGCCAAGCCAACGCGGCGAGGCTGAGCTAATCAACTAAACAGACAAAGCGAGAGAAAGAAAAGAATAACAAAAAAATGAAAGCAATATGAATTCAAACAGGGGCCACAATGGCAAACAAAGCGACTCCCAGATGGCCGCACAAAAGGTGTGAAGTGTGTGTGATTGTGTGTGCGTGTGAGATGGAGGACATTTTGTGAAGAGGGCCCTGGCGGCGTTACTGTCCCTGAGCTGCTGCTGGCCTCTACAATCATTATCCATTAGCACTATGGAACCGCTGGCTTTTCCACCAACAGACAACTACACGGCACTATGTTGAATCAATCCACACATGTGAAGTAGACATTGGCAAACATAATGAGCAACTGATTGACTGACCATCTTGCCAAATAATAAAACTGTACTATACTTCTGTCCACCGCCCCCAATATCACTAATCTATCTCCTTGGTCAAATCCACTCTAATGTATTTCATTAGGAATCAATTCCTATTTCATTAGGAATCAATCATGTAGGGTTGTCCAACTTGTAGATAAGAGGAACAGTGTTCCTGTCATCTAATGGTCCCTCCTCCTCCTTAACGTCCCTCTCTTTTTCTTGCCTTAGAGACACTTATGACTGCCATCCCCACAGCATATGCTGCCTTTCTTAGCCTGGAGTGTCTTCTACTTTCACATGCTAACCCCTATGACCTCTGCCAATACTACATTAGCATCGGAGCTAAAGCCTTGATTTTGCAACAAGGCAGCAAGAGGCACTCTCCTTCAGCAAATTAAGGTGTGTGTGTGTGTGTGTCACATCCACATAAAGCCAAGCCAAGGTGCCTGGGCCCTATATACTCACTGAATAGGCCCCATTTCCTCCAGCCGTTATTTTTCATTTTAATTTCAAAAGAATCATTTAATTATGACCTTTATCCAACCCATATTTGTTTATTCATGGGCCCTAAACACACCACACACTCCAAGGGCCGATATTGATTGCTGAATACGAAGAGAGGGGGGAGAGATAGATACGAAAGGTTTCCCAGAGAAGGGGGGCTAATATACTGCACTTGTGTAACACAAAAACAACGGTGCGACCGCTGCCACCCCCACTGTCGATATTCAAATGAGCATCCAATTACTCTAGCGGGGAGTCAGTTTACCGCGGCGTCGCACTTGGGTGCCAAATTAGGCCTCTTTTGATCTTACACCCCTTTACGTACACAACAACACAACCTGAGTAATTTCACAGATAGGCCCCACTGACTGGGGTTCTGAGACAATGAAAGCCTGAAGCGCTTTCTTCCCACTCTGTCTCTGTCCTCAGTCTCTCTTCCTCAGTCTCTCCATCCCTCTCTCCGTCTCAGGCGTCCTTCTCAATGCCCAGTATTCATTAGAGAGACTTGGAGGGGGACAAGGGGGGGGGGGGGGCTACAAATTACTGATAATGGCACAGTGCTAATGAAGAGAAAGGAGAAATGTCATTAGCATTTAAGAGGATAAGATCCATCTGACCCGCTGCCGCCGCCAGTCGCTTTCCAGCGCCACTCACTTAAGGAAGCAGGCGAGTGCGACTGATACCCACATAGCCTAATTTGCATGGCTGAGTGGAGGAGGATGCTGATTGGTATGGACCCTCAACTCCCCCCACCCCCCCACACACACTCTGTTCCCCACTCCTTCCTTCCCTCCCTCCCCTTCGTCCTCTTGTTTATGCATCATATACAACACACGTGTGTTGTCCATATTCGCCGGTAGCAACAGTCGAGAAGCAAAGAAAGCAAAGCAGCAAGGCAACCATAAACAAAACAAATCAATGAGGATGCGAGAGGAGAGTGTGCAGCAGTTTAAAATGTGAAAATAGAGAATGAAAGGAGATGCTCTTGTTCCACACCGATGCACCCTGGGAGTGATTAGAGAGAGAGAGAGAGAGAGAGAGAGAGAGACATTGCCTTGGGTGATCTTTGACCCCCCCATAAGCATGAATGATAATATCCATGCGTCTTATTGTTGCTCACTGAGAAGCAAGGCTATATGCCTCTTAATGCAGATATCAACGAGCCAGCATGACAAAACAGCTAAAAAGCAGAGTACTGGTCTTATTTGTCCCAGTGGATACATCACTACTGTTAGGATTGTCGGAAAGGCAACAGTTATTTTAAATGCTGCTGGACTGCTTATAAGAGGTACCTATGATCCAGAGCAAATGTGTGGGGATGCAGCTTCCTTCATTTAAAACATATGTTTCAGTGCCTCTTGTAGGGTTTCAGAGTGCTGCTACACTCACACCAACCACTAGGTGGCTTCAGCCCTGTTTAAGTGAGTGTGAGGAGACTTAGCACCTTGCCCTCAGATGGATCTAAGCAAGAGTAGGACATGGGGAAATACTTTAGTCATTAGCCTGCCTATGGTCTAGCCTACTGTTCATCAGTATAAATGAGATGTTCATGTTTTGAAGGATCTGCTAATTCTGTCCATGTCATCATCCCCATTAGCTGGCACATAAAACTCCACTGACTAAATCAGCGTTCTGTCTTATTAGTTTGTGCAGTCGAGAGTTAATGGGAATTACAGTGCTTGTTGTTTTGTGCCTTTTGTTATGCTGTTTTTTAACTATAGTTTGTTCTGTGTTCAAAAACACCTGCTTGAGTCACCTCATGTCCTCCTTGTTCCACACACACACACACGCATGCACACACACACTCACCTGAAACTCGTCAAAACACAAGACACAGGTTTCATTGCTGATCTCCATGGCAACCGGCAAGATGGGGTCATAGGTGAACATTTTCCCCAGCCTCCGTTGAGGAGTGCTTTGTTTCCTCCGGTGGATCCCTTAAACAAGGTTACACAATCGTCAGACACAAACATCTTAAAGCACACCTGCATCTGAAATTCAACCCCCCTAACAATGCATAGTAGTAGTAACAGCAGTAATTTCACTTATCTGCATAATGGTACACAATTATGGCACCAGGATCAACAGAGAGTGAGGTAAATATACGATACAGAATGTATGGAGGTGTCGGACTTGCTCAAAGTCAAGCAAACAAACCTCTGACAGCTGTATATTAAGAGACATACTAGGAGTACTAACTTTTGTGGATGTCCAACATGAAGCTGTTAAAATGGACCCTTTTCTTACGTCCGTTATCCACATGAGTGTAAAACATATCCATAAGCATGGTCTTCCCTGTGCCTGGAGTTTCCCCCCAAAAAGACAGACAAGAACGAAACATATATTCATCATAAAATATAGTTAACAATATCCCCCCAGAAAAGCATGAAACATGACAATACCATGCCTATTCAGTAGTAACAGGGGGGTAAGCCACAAACTGAATCTAAGTGTTAGAACTATCATATGTGTTATAACCTATAGATAATGTTTTAACTGGCAGATAATGCATTATATTTAGCCGATAATGGGTTATACTTTGTAGATAATGTTTTAACTAGCAGATTATGTGTTATAACTTGTGGGTAATGTGTTGAAAGTGAGCGCCACCCGGTATGAGGTGGACCTATAGAGTTGCTTGTAAAAGGTGGATGGAACAACTGCCCCCGGTTAGAGGGAGACAGCTTAGTAGGAGACAGGTTTATTGCCAGCTGCAACACACACTAGCATTACAGGAGAAAAGCAGTGATTGTGATAAATGTGATAGAAGTGTGAAGATGCATGGTATTTTAGGAAGTGACACACACTAAAGGAGTCGAGAGGTGGTAGTCCTTGGATGGAGAAGTCCAGAGGTGAAAGATAATGTGTTACAACCTGCAGATAATGTGTCTTACCAACATCACCATGGATATAGAACCCTCTGGGTGGTGGTGGGGGAAGCAGGCGCTCCTCCTGTGGATTAAACATAAACAGAAATAAACAGTCATGACTGTCACCAAAATGTAAAATGTAACAATGCTTGTTTTTCACAACATCTTTCACAGATGCTTGTCGTCATTGACAATAAGCATGTCAATCCAGCTATTATGAGAATTGGAATGTGAAGGATCATATTGAGAAAGGGGATCACTGAGTAGCTAGCTATATTAATGAATTATCATAGACTATTCATTTCCATATCATTGTTTAAATCCCGAATTACAGTCAGGGCATCAAGCCTTGGAGTACTACAGTATGAGTCCAGTTCTCTAGACAACTAGCCTACTGCAGTGGAGCAAGACAAAGGACATCTAATCAACAAGACAGGGTTCCCACGAAGAAAGCATAATCAGCAGAACAATGGGGGGGGGGATAGGGAGGACTGTAGAGGTTCATCCGAGGTCTAGTGCAGTGTTTCCCAACTCCAGTCCTTCAGTACCCCAAACAGTACCCATTTTTGTTGTAGTTCCGTACAAGCACACCTGATTCAACTTGTCAACTAATCAACAGGCCCTCAATTGAATCAGGGGAGTTTGTTCAGGGCTAAAACAAAAATATGTTATGTTGGGAGGACTGGAGATAGGAAACACTGGTCTAGTGGACGTCTACAAACCCACCGGGTTGGACTGGCTGATTGAGATACTGTGTTGAAGTGGTGTGGTGGTGGCAGTGTTAAGTCATTCCTGAATTGTCCTGATTTTATCCTACAATCACATAATCATAGGCCCACTGTTTGCAACTTCTTGACCAGGTTGTTGTGGAAAAAGATAAGTTGTTGTCCTCCGTAAACTACCTCACAGATAATGTTTTTTTGGAGCGGATTTAATTTAGCCTACAATTCAGCAGCAACATTAGTCAGTGTCCACTGCCCTTCATGAAGCACCAGACTCTCATATCTCACGACAATGGCTGATTCATTGGCGGAAAAAAAAACATTCCTCCCCTTCTTCCCACCCTCCCGTCTCCCTGTCCTGTCTTCTCCGCCTCTCTCCTTCCCTGTCCTGTCCTCCACTGAGGTGAAATGCTGGAAGACAGTGTGTGACTTCTCACTGACTTTCCAAGCTGCTCCCTGGAAACGCGGGCAGTAATTGTCGGTGGTGGCTGGCAGCCATGTTTTAATGTTACGGCAGAGTGGAGAAGGACAAGGAATGCCTCTCCTCAGTCAGTCGGCCCTCCACACAGCTCAGTCGCCAATTTTCACTCTCACGCTCATCCTGCACCGGCTCTCGAGTGTAGAATAGCTCACGGGCAAAAGGTTCACGTGTCAACAGGTTAGTGTCAGAGGTTGAGATCTTTGTTATGGACCCCATTTTTATATCCTGTAACCATAACAATCAGTCCACCTCTAAGAAAGGTGAAATGTCAATGAGGACTGTTATTATGGTTGGGTATCTTAACAACTGGTCAAACTGACCAAGGCCTACTAGTCAGGATGACCAATCTGACTTGAATTGGGGTGGATCCTTCATAAACACTGTACCATTGTAAGCCACTACAAAAACATGCCACATTGGGTCAATACTAAGTCAAGTGTAGTCTGCTCATAGTCAGTCAGAGTACAATGGTGAATGAATGCCAACAGAGAGAGCAGACAGCAGCAACATGACCTGATTCAAAACAGTGTAATTGCATAAGAACTCTATTCATGTGGTGTGTGTGTGTGTGTGTGTGTGTGTGTGTGTGTGTGTGTGTGTGTGTGTGTGTGTGTGTGGCAGACTGACAAACAAGGATGAAGAGGAGAGGGGGTACACATCAGTATTTTCAGTCCGGAATGTACTAGACAATGGGGATGCCCTCATTACTGCACCGGGATGATGAGAGAGGAGAACCAGGGCCACCACAGCAGGAGGTCTCTCTTTCCTGCGATCCAAAACATCTCATCCTACCCCGCTCTGTCAGTGTGCCTGCCAGACCCCTACACCCCCACCCCATAGCATAGACATCTCCACCGTTCCCTGACCTAAAAAAAAACAACAGCCCCCCCATACAGACCTAAAACTGCCACACCCACAAATACACGCACACCCCTTACCCTCCCACTGACCAGGGTTCCAAAAACATTAGGGGTACAGAGGAAGTCAGTGTGGCAGGCAGATCCTCTGTAATGTCCCATGGTGCCCTGCTCCAAAATGTTTGATGTCAATGGAGCTTCATGCAAGGCTAACAGTCCAGATACCATTCAATTTATAAAGCTCATCTAGCAGAATTAAGCTATTTAATGATTGGGCAATGGCAATCTAACTGTGTACGACTAGGCCTAATAATGGTGTTGTGTCACATGTCGACCTTATGGATCAGCTAGACTGCTATTGAACTGAGGAACAATGTGGCTTTCCACAAACGCTCTACAAGTGGTAAAGGGAATTTTGCTTCGGAGCATTGCTTGGTTTGCAAAACTCTGTACATACTGGTAGTTGTTTTATTGTACTGCAATCTATCCCTTCTCACTGAATCGGGTCTTGATAGTGTTTCATCAACATTCTCTCGAAAGCACACAGGGCCATAATGTTAGGTGAGGGCAAGCCAAACGTCAGGAACATTATAATCAAGTGACTAATTGCTTCTGTTTGCTAACTGGGACACAGTAGGGGGAAAACACTGGAGAATAATGATCCAGTTAGTTAGAGGCATGCTGTGAGTGACAGATGAGTCATCCAATGACAATCCAGCATTCTCCATCAACCTTAAAAGTATAGGAAGGAGAAAGCTTCTATGAAAGTTGTAATAACCATGGTGCAATATTCACATAGGAATAAATAATATCAACTAACCATGCAATACAAAAAGGACAACCATTCAGCATGAAATGATGTATTGCATCAATTTGTTGCATTAGCTAGTGCATCAGTCATGTGATCTATACCTCTTCTGTGGGAGCATCATCCCCTTCAGTGTTGCTCAGTTTGTAATTGTTTACTTTCTGTTGCTTTGCGTTGCTGTCTTTTGCCTCCTTCACCTTAGGCTTGGGTGGGGTCAGGTAGATGCTGTTGGAATACCCTCGCAGGGTTTTCTGAAGTTGCCCCAGCTGATGTAGAGCATCTATTTGTTGAGTGTCCTCCACTAGCGAGCCACAACGGATGAGACTGTCATAGTGCTGCTCAATAGTTCTGGTGGACGCCGAGGTGTCTGACCTGGCTTTGTTCAAGGGGGTCAAAGGTAATGTGGATGGATTACATGTGCTTGTTGTGTAGCCTGGCAAAGACGAGGATGAAGACAACGATACAGTGTACCATCAACACATACAGTCGACATACAACAGCAGATTATTATCAACACACAACTATAATACTGTATGTTCATGTTAGGAATTAATAGTTGATCATCATGCCAATAAGTCTAATTACATTGATTTTTGTAAATGGGAGTGTATCAAAGACTAAGAGGCTAGCTAGTTAGCCCTTTATGTACTGTAATGCACACCAAATCAACGTACTAACAGGCTACAGCTAGCAATTTACGTCAGCTAATGTTATGCAAGTTATCTAACTGTAAGCTTGGACAACAGTATCAATCCTCTGAATGATCCCCAAATGAAACATTTGGACAACATGTAGAATCTCTCACCTTTTGCAATGCTGCTCGTGGAAAACCAAATGTTGTTTTGAGTGTGTTTTATTAAATATCTACCTAAACATCTTGTCGCCAAAGACGATGTGTAGGCCGCCATCTTGATTCAATGGAGAGAAACTTTATTTATAATCATCTATAATCACCAGAACAGTTATGACACAAGTCATTTTCTTTGTAATAAACTACGTTATGGGCGCGTTATAAAGCCAATCAAGATGTTTAACATTTTATATGTCTTGTAAAGTATATTTTTGTATACGTAGCTATTTTGTTGAATTTGTGAGGAAGGAAATGCAACACTTTACACGGCTAATTTAACTGACTTGCTAATATTTCTGATAGTATAGTACAATTATCAGCCAATTAAATGTGAATGCGCTGAGACATCAGGACTCCGTTCAGTACGTTTTTACGTTCTGGAGCATTCAATTGAGCGGAAAGAACCAGTTGAAAAACGGAGAGTGGTTGGGTTGAGGAACGCTCTCAGCATGGCCATTTCCCTTTAAATACGTAATTTATTGCTTCAAGCCACACCTCGCGCACCCACCAAACGTTTCTTCAATAACGTTTTGTGGCAACATGTCGTTCAGTATAATCTGTTCCGCAACGTAGCAAAAGTTCAAGAGAACTGAACGCACCTCTATTGTAAATGTATGGCGCTTTCAAGACAACTGGGAACTAAGAAAAATCGAGGTCAAATCATAATGTGATCAGGTCGGAGCTCTAGAAAGATGCCAGAGTTCTCAACATGGAATTCCGAGTTGGATGACCATTCAAAACAATTTTATTCCTGGAGCTAGTTTTTTTTCCCGAGCTCCCAGTTGTCTTGAGTACGCTGAAGTTTGAAATCGGAGATTTCCAAGTTCCCCGTTTTTTTACGCGCCAAAAACACACGGAAGCTGCCAAGTGTCAGCTGCTCCTCAGCTGATCGGAAGTGGAGCGAGCAACCCCAAACGAAAGGGTTAGTGCTATCCGGAATCCTTGGGACGTTCCTACACTAAAGCCCTTAATACCCTTACCACTTTAAATGATGTCAACTTCAATGGGGGTAGGGACGTGCTCGACCCTGGTATTAATGTCTATGTGTAGACACTTGCCGTGACCCCATTCTCGGAGGGTGTCTCAGGAAGAGTTAGGATATATGCAAAACATTTTAAAAAATATATACTATTCATACATGCGTATTAATACACACTTGTACATGTTTGAAATAGGAAAAATATAAGCACCCACCCATTTATTAATATAATAATAATTATTATAGGGGACGTCCCAAGGATCCAGAATAACAAGGACCCAAACGGCAGGGCGATTGCGGCTAACCAAGCTAGTGGGGAGAAATGGCTGATACCATAGCTGATACAAGGAGGCTATTCTCCAAGCCTCAGAACTTGAACGACGCGTATGGACCCCCAAGTAACTTTCTAGAGATTGATGTGAGCAACCCTGAAACGATCGGTGTCGGGCGGACCAGGTTTACCACGTATGAAATAAGACTGAAGGTGAGCATACAAGATAGCTAATCAAATAAATAGGCAAACCATTAGCTTGCTCTTTAGGGCAGTGGACCTGGTCAACTTCATAAAGGGGATTGAGTTTAGTTAGGGTTACACTAAGAAAGAGACCAGTCAGATGTAGACAATATTCGAATGGTCAAATCGGGTAACTAGCTTTTAGCCACGGAGTAGGTAGGTAGTTGTTAGTAGCTATAACAAACAGTTAGTTAGACGGCGGATTTAGTTGTTTTTTTTTAACTAACATACTTGGCATTTAACCAATTCAGCTCTGTATTAAAAATATTAAACTATTTCTGACGAGGCTATCAAAGCAGTGTTGATACAATATTATTTAAATGGGCCTCCAGTTTTGGTCGATAGCCTAGCCAGGTAGCTAGCTAACTGTTAGCTTCTCTGACTTCAGGAATGTGAAGTCAATGGAAAGTTACAAATATGTTGTTGACAGTGGGTCTTGTTTTGTGTCCTGTTTGCAAGAGCCTCATGGCCAAATGCCATGGAGCCATATAACTAACTAGCTAGTTTGTATTGTCTTTAACGAATTAATTGTTTTACAAACCGTTAACAGATCCTTGTGTTCCAGCCACACCCCTGTCATAGAGTGTAAATGGTAGATAGAACATTATAGTCCCAAACTCATTAACTATCTACCATTTACACTCTATGACAGGGGTGTGCTCAACAAGGGTGTATTTTAACACAATAAAATGGTATTTTATGCTAAGTCTCTACCCAAAAGCAGAGCTTGGAGACCAGCTCCCTCACTCAAGAAATGTTGCCTCTCTATGCCTCTACTCGGATATTGAGAAATACAGATGAGTCCCAGTGTTTTTCTCTCCCCCTCTCTTATTAGTCATAGCAATACTTTTCCAATAAAGGGACTCTCTGTGTAAAATACAGTTCTATGACATTTTGGTGTACTGAAACTACTGGCCAGCTTCTCTGGAATGAAGACTGGATGTTGAGCCAGACTCCGCATCAGCGAGCCCCACAGTCTACTTACCCATGCATTTCCTTTCTGCTCTGCTGAGGTGGGGGCTGGGGGGTTAAACAGTACAGATGCATGTCCTCACAAAGCTAGACCTCCTTGCTTCCCTCTGGTGGGGAGAGGATTGGACGGGAGGAATCGAGGAAGTACTTTTGAGATTCACCTCTGGTATCATCCATATTTATAAACTACTATGGAGAGTGAAAGTCAGTCATCAACTGTTTCACCCTCAAATCAGTCGCTATTGATTGCTTGTAAGGAAAAAGTTACTCAACATGTCATCATGACAATAAAGATTGACAGACTTAATGAATGGGGTATAACACAATTTTAAAACCTGTCTGAAGCTTGTTCAAATTTTATATGAAAGCTAAAAGGTACCAACTCAATACCAGTTACCAACACAACACTTTTTAAGGCTGCTGAAAAGGCTCTAGTTTTCATCCTCTACTTTTATGCTATTTGTTTCACACCACTATTTCCAACACAGAGTGCATAATACAAAACAAATTACCAGAATTATTGCATTTGAAGCAGTACATCAAGAGCTAAGCATGTTATCACCGTACCACTGTCAACCCTGTGATTGTCTGGGCTGTCTCTCGTTGTTTTCAGTAGCGTGGTGGTTTAGCGCAGCATGGCCCTATAGTATTTATAGCTTCCCCCTACCTAGAGAAGCCCGTCTGCGGGCATTAGAGCTGAATATAAGGCTACTGTACTTGATTAGCGTGTAATAATTAGCATATGCGTGTAATCAGCATTTATTGTGCGCCTCATGGCCCTCTGTGACCCTGCTTTGCATAAGAGCCAGGGATAAGAGGAGCATCCCTCACTTCTCAACAAACGTGGTGTCAACTTTGCTTCGCTTCTCTCCTCTTTCCTTTCTTCTCCCTTTCTTTGGAAGTGTTTTACTCCTGTTTCTAAAGGCGTTTAGACTATACCAAAAGGTCTGCCTGGTACCTTGGCCAGCTTGGAATGCTTTGCAGTGTTGCTTGTGTTTCGGGTTCTCTCACCGCTTAGCTATAATATTTCCCCCTGTATTTATGCAATGAAATGTTAGTAGATCAACCCCCCCAGTCCCTCTCATCACCTCCCATCCCATGGCTGTGAGAGCCCGTACGGCCATACTGAAAGTCTTCTTAATCCCCTCATTGATAGGGGAGAAGAATGAATCAGGCTGGTTTGAGGAGAGGGGAAGGCTTCATCCCCGTCCTCGTATGGGCTCCCCCACCTACTCCCACCCCCCTGGGGAGGCCACAAAAGCACCCCCTCGCTCTCCATCCACCATAGCCCTGCATCTCCAACGTCCCTCGCCCAGCCTAGTCCAGAGAATAGTCACCTTAGTCTATGAGGACTCTATCAAATCTACTCATATGACACCTGACCTTTAACAGGTGAAATGTGTGCTTTGCTTTTGTCACCTCTTCACTGCTATGCCTCCTATAGGCTACCTTCTATACTTTGGGTGTGTTCGTAAATTCAATCTGGAGTGCCAGAGTGCGCTCTGGGCATTTGTAAATTCAGAGCGTTGTCAGATTGTCCATTCGTAAATTCAGAACGTTTCGCTCTCTGAGAGGTTCAGAATGCACACTGGACGCTCTGACCAACGAGTAGGGTTGAGCCGAGCGTTCTGACCTCACAACGGCAGTCAAGCACCCAAACTAACTGGCTAACGTTGGCTAGCTTGCTAGCTACTTCCAGACACAAATGAGAGAACACTTCATTTTACTCGCCCCTGCAGAGCTAGTTAGGCAGTTTTATGTTATCCAGAGCGTTGGTGACTGTAACTGTGCTGCTGGCAGCAAATTAATTACGCTTTTTTACCAACGTTTACTGACACCTGCCATATTGAACAGGTGTTGAGCGTTCGTAAATTCATCAGTTATTCTGCGCTCTGGCACACTCAGACGAGAGTGCTCTGAAATCAGAGTAGATGGCCTGAGTGTGTTTTGGAACGCACCCTTTGAGTTCCTGTTTCTTTGGTTCCTACTACTCCTTCTGTCCCCACTTCAGTATCTATGGTAACTGTTGCACAACTCTTTCAGACAAGTAGTATTATACCTTAATCATGTAATGGTTTGGTAATATGTTAATTTCTGTGATATTACGGTGTTAGCTGATATGGTCCTATTAAACATTTTCATGGTCAGTGCAGAGGTCATTTTATGGTCACTCGTGTGACATTTCATGGTGAAAGGTGACATTAGGGTCCCTGTGATAGAAAGTGTGACCAGTCAGTTGTTTAGGCCTAATTGATTGAATATCAGAAACTGCGTTGTGTGTTGCAGATGGTGAGTTTCTCTGCTAAAACCAGCATCATGTCCTTAAGTTAACCTAGAACTCACGTGTGCAGATTTATAAACCTGAAAATGTGGTCTTGTGTAAAATAATAGAATGTTGTCTTTGGTCTTTCCGTTTGTCATTTGTTATATTTAAACGGTGTCTTCTGCTAATAATATACTGTTCAAATAAGCCCCCTGATAATAGAAGGCTATTGCTAACATATTGGATAGCCTAATTGGTAGTTCACTTTCATGGGCTTTAGTTCAGGGTATTTTTTTACGTGTCTTGAATGTTGAGGAGATGCTCTCTTCACAGTCCTAATGTCTCTCAATGATTCAGTTTGATGTGAGGGTGAGAGGACTTTTCTCTCGCACTCTCAACAGAGTAGTGTATGTTTTTGAACTCGGGATAACGGGGGGGGGAAAGCTTCACCACCAACATTAGACCTTGCCTTTGGTAGCCTCCATCTCCCCCTTCAGAGAGCACACAGAAGAGTGTGGACTTTGGGATCTCACTTTGTTTATGGACAGACGGGAGCATGTAAAAAGGCTTCTTACTACAGCTCTCTCTCTCTCTTCCAATCCTCCACCTCTCCACTCCCATGGCCTCCCCCACTTTCTTTCTCTCTTCCATTTTGGTCATTAATAAAATAGGGAGGGGTGGCGGTGGAGGGGCCTTGTCAAGCACAGTCAAGTATAATCCAAACTCTACACCATCCTCTCTGACAACTATTTTAATGGAAATGGGGAACATATTGTATCAAGGCTACCATATCCTACTTGAAATGACAGTATCAAAAGTGGGAGTTGATACTATGGCAACAAAGCAGCTTTCTGCCAGCTAGGCGAGTTGGAGAGAGTCGAGGGAAGGCTGTAGGGGCGAGAGAGGGAAAGTGCACAGGGGAAACAACAGAGAGGGGGAGACCCACGGCCCCAACGCCATTGTTCTCTCCTCTTTCCCTTTTAGAATATGATGCGATGAGATGGTATTGTGCTGCCATTTTTCATACTTTTTATTTTTGAAAGGGAGAGCTAGGGGAGGGTAAGAAGGGGGCAGGGGGGGTTAGGGATGCGGCACTCTCGAACTTGACTTAATCCATCCTGCTAAAAGCTAATGCATAGGCGGCCTTGAACCATTTTCACAGGAGAGGGGTGACCTTTCTCTTGAGGGGTTTGGGCTCTTTTCTCCCCCAAGTCTTTAATGAGCTATGGTATTGTCTCTTCCTACACATGATGTTTCACATGCATTTCTAATGCAGCGGTGGGTTACTCAAGGGTTTCTATTCCTGCGATGTGAAAGCTTTTAGTAGGCCACTGGCTCAGTGAAGTGTAGTTGGAAGTTGTGTATTTTTGTGTTGTTTATGAAATGGACCCTGTGCACTCACTTGCTGAGGCTTACGTTTCTCTCGCTCTGCCTTGCTTTGTCTGTCGCGCTTTGTCTGTCGCGCTTTCCCTCTCGCTTTCTCGCTCTCTGTCTGTATGAAGCATAACCTAATCACCATAGTCTAGGCTGTTCATGGAAAAACTACTTACACGATGTTATAGCAGTAACTCAAACTTTAATCACTTTTTACATTATCCTTTCCGTTGTAATTCATTCTTATCTTGTCTAACTGCTCAGGTCCAGCTAGGTATTGTATTTCAAAATGCATTGTCATTGTGATTATTCAAAATGAGCATGGTACAGGTAACTGCCAAAATAAAGGAAACACCAACTTAATATGGCGTTGGTCCACCACGAGTCAGAACAGCTTCAATGCACCTTGGCATAGATTCTACAAGTGTCTAATTCTATTGGAGGGATGCAACACCGTTCTTCCATGTGAAGTTCCATCATTTGGCGTTTTGTTGTTGGTGGTGCCGCTCCAGCATCTCCCACAAGTGTTCAATTGGGTTGATTTCTGGTGACTGAGACGGCCATGTAGTTTACGTTGACTTCCCATATTCTGTTTTCGCAGTTTTCAGGGGCTTTGTTAGAGTTCAGAAATCTGCATTTTCAAAACGCAGACCATCAAAAAATCCGCATTTTATACCATTTCACATGTGTTTTACATTAAAAGTCAAGTTTTTTTTTGCTTCAATAGAGTCGTCAGGTAGCTATAGTTTTCTTTCACAGAAAATACATTAGTGCAACACATTCGGCAGAATATAGCTTTAATTTTTATCAGATGACAACACAAATGCAACGCTATTTGGCTAGCATACACACACATACATTTGTTTACAATAAAAAAGCAAGGTATTTCTGGCAAACTATGCATGGTCATCATATTTCTAATGTTTATCATATAAATGTAGTCATGTACATTTCCTAATGTTTTGCTTGATGTTAATCTTGCATTTAACTGGAGAAAAGTAGGCTACACTGAGAAAAATACAGGAGAAATGTAGCTTCACATCAGTCAGAGCGCCATGCCTGCTGATAAAATGCCTATTCGTGAATTCTCATCCGAGTGGAGAAGTGCAGCTGAAGCACAAAATTTGTCTGATGCCGAGCAGAAATTTAAAATAAGGAGCATTTTAGATCTGAGCTTACAAAACGCAGGAACACATTTGTTATGCATTTTTCTTTTCTCTGAAAAACAGAATTCTGAGTTAATACAACTCCTGGTTTTGTTTTTCCAGGTTTTCGCTCAGAAAAACATTTATTTATTTATTTATTTTAAATAGAAAAATAACCAAATTGGGTGTTCTCAGTCCGCAACTGTGTTTAAACTAGAGGTCGACCGATTATGATTTTTCAACGCCGATACCGATTATTGGAGGACCAAAAAAGCCAATACCGATTAACCTCTTGAAGCTATGTGGCACTATTTTTATGTTTCGAAAATTACGTTCCCAAAGTAAACGGCCAATTTCTCAGGACCAGATGCTAGAATATGCATATAATTGACAGATTAGGATAGAAAACACTCTAAAGTTTCCAAAACTGTCAAAATATTGTCTGTGAGTATAACACAACTGATATTGCAGGCGAAACCCTGAGGAAAATACAATCAGGAAGTGCCTCTTATTTTGAAACCCTTCTGTTCCTATGCATGCCTATCCTCCATTTTTAAAGAGATATCAACCAGATTCCTTTTTCTATGGCTTCCCTAAGGTGTCAACAGTCTTTAGACATAGTTTCAGGCTTTTATTTTGAAAAATGAGCGTGAAAGATCACATAGCGTAAGTGGATAGGTGGGGGTTCTCAGAGTGAGTTTTTGCGCTACAGAGTAGTGGCCATTGTTCCTCCCGCTGTTATTGAAAAACCTATACACTTGGTTGATATATTATCGAATATATATTTTAAAATCTACCTGAGGAAGGATTATAAAAAACGTTTGACATGTTTCTGAAGACATTATGGAGACTATTTGGAATTTCTGTCTGCATTGTCGTGACCGCTCTTTCCTGTGGATTTCTGAACATAACGCGACAAACAAACGTCGGTATTTTGGGTATAAAAATAATCTTTATGGAACAAAAGGAACATTTGTTGTGTAACTGGGAGTCACGTGAGTGAACACCAAAGATCATCAAAGGTAAACGGTTAATTTGATTGCTTTTCTGATTTTCGTGACCAAGCTTCCTGATGCTAAGTGTACATAATGCTATGTTAGGCTATCGATAAATTTACACAAACGCTTGGATTGCTTTCGCTGTAAAGCATCATTTCAATCTGAGACGACAGGTGGATTAACAAAAGGCTAAGCTGTGTTTTGCAATATTGCACTTGTGATTTCATGAATATGAATATTTTTTTGTTATATTATTTGACTGTGGCGCTATGCTATTCAGCGGTTGCTGACGAAAATGATCCCGCGACAGGGATGGGTAGCGTCAAGAATTTAATCGGACATTTTTTTTCAAATTGTTTTATTTGTAATAATGACAATTACAACAATACTGAATGAACACTTATTTGAACTTAATATAAAACATCAATAAAATCAATTTAGCCTCAAATAAATAATGAAACATGTTCAATTTGGTTTAAATAATGCAAAAACAAAGTGTTGGAGAAGAAAGTAATATGTGCCATGTAAAATATGTGCCATGTAAAAAAGCTAACGTTTAAGTTCCTTGCTCAGAACATGAGAACATATGAAAGTTGGTGGTTCCTTTTAACATGAGACTTCAATATTCCCAGGTAAGAAGTTTTAGGTTGTAGTTATTATAGGAATTATAGGACTATTTCTCTTTATACCATTTGTATTTCATATACCTTTGACTATTGGATGTGCTTATAGGCACTATAGTATTGCCAGTGTAACAGTATAGCTTCTGTCCCTCTCCTCGCCCCTACCTGGGCTCGACCCAGGAACACATCGACAACAGCCACACTCGAAGCATCGTTACCCATCGCTCCACAAAAGCCGCGGGGAATAACTACTCCAAATCGAAAAGCGAGTGACGTTTGAAACAGTATTAGCCCACACTCAGCTAACTAGCGAGCCATTTCACATTGGTTACGCCAGTCATTAGGCTGATAGGCTTGAAGTCATAAACAGTGCTGTGCTTGCGAAGAACTGCTGGCAAAACGCACAAAAGTTCTGTTTGAATGAATGATTACGGGCCTGATGCTGCTCAGTCAGACTGCTCTATCAAATCAGACTTGATTATAACATAATAACACACAGAAATATGAGCCTTTGGTAATTAATATGATCGAATCCGGAAACTATAATTTCAAAAACAAAAAGTTGATTATTATTTCAGTGAAATACGGAACCGTTAGGGATGCCACCTGTTCTGTATTTTATCTAAGTCTAAATATTCTTGCAAATTGCAAATTAGTTCGCAATGAGCCAGGCAGCCCAAACTGTTCCATATACCCTGACTGCGTGCAATGAACGCAAAAGAAATGACACAATTTCACCTGGTTAATATTGCCTGCTAACCTGGATTAGTAGTTATAACTAGTGATTATGATTGATTGTTTTTTATAAGATAAGTTTAATGCTAGCTAGCAATTTACCCTGGCTTCTACTGCATTCGCGTAACAGGCAGGCTCCTCGTGGAGTGCAATGGTTAGTGTTGGACAAGTTAACTGTGCGGTTGCAAGATTGAAACCCCTGAGCTGACAAGGTGAAAATCTGTCGTTCTGCCCCTGAACAAGGCCGTTCCTAGGCCTTCATTGAAAATAATAATGTGTTCTTTAACTGACTTGCCTTGTTAAATAAAAGGTATAAAAAAGACAAATACATTTTATTTATTTTTTATTATCGGAAATCTGCGCCCAAAAATACCGGCCATTCCGATTAGTCGGTCGACCTCAAGTTTAAACCACATCAGGAGACCACGTTTTGAGGTAAAAATCTAAGACATTTAGAATTTTGGTTGTAGTTACCATTTAAAGAGCCAGTGAGCATACTTATTGGCAAGTGTGTTTCTAAAAATTTGATTTCGGTCTTGTTTCCTCAACGATTCAGCATTTGGTGAATGATGTTTGTCCTCAACACTAGATGCAGAAGCCATTTCAATTCCTCAAAATATGTAATGAATTTTGCCCTAGAATGTGTTAGTTGCATAATTTTACATCAAAGGTCTTTGGTGCAGTATTTCACAAGTTTAAAAAAAATGTGCGATGTGTTGTCATATGTTAACAAAGTTGGAGCTGCTGGACAGATGTGTCTCACAGGCTATGCTATTGGATTGAGAGCAATCACCGCAGATGGGCTCATGAGTGGCGCTGTGGTCTAAGGAACTACGTCTCAGTGCCAGAGGCTTCACTACAGTACACTACCCTGGTTCGAATCCAGGCTGTATCGCAGCCTGCCATCATTGTGAGACCCATAGGGCGGCACACAATTGGCCCAGAGTCATCTGGGTTTGGCCAATGTAGGCCGTCATTGTAATTGTAAATAAGAATTTGTTCTGAACCGACTTGCCTAGTTAAAGGTTAAATACATTTAAAAAATGTTTACCTCATGTTAGTGGGTAAATGGACATTGTCAAATCAAAACCAAACCTTTATTTATGGATGTTCCAAGCTCCGTCGTAGACGAGACTGACTTATTACCAAAATTATACACATTCTAATACATTTTGACTTATCAGTTATTCATGACTCACATCGTTGCCATATAAGCAGTTTTCAACGGGTTATGTTGCTTTTTAATTCAAGTGAGCACGCAACACCAGCCAAAGACATTATTTGGTTAGTGGTGTTTCTGTAGTGCTCATGTGATTTCAGAGTTTGCAAAACAATTGGCTACTGGATTGTTGCAAATAAACATGATATCCTTCTGCCAGGTAGGCATAGGCTCTTTTGTAGTTAACATTTTTAATTGACAAGATTTTTGGGAAAGCCTTTCCATCAGCCAGCAGACAGTTATCATTAGCATTATCACTAACGGCGACACAAAGTGAAGACGAGACCGGACATATGAGCGCACCACACACAGACGGGGGCGTTCCTGTGCCGTTTCGGAAAGTTGCAGGAAAATACGAATCGCAGATGCATTTTGTTCATCTTTTGTTATCAACTTGGGCACATTAATTGTAAACCGTTTTTAAATTGAACCTTTATTCAACTAGGCAAGTCAAGCTCTTAGAGATCGGGCTACTTTTTTCAACATTCTGTTAAAAATCGCGCAACATTTCAACGTCCTGCTACTCATGCCAGGAATATAGTATATGCATATGATTAGTATGTGTGCATAGAAAACACTCTGAAGTTTCTAGAACTGGTTCAAATGGTGTCTGTGACTATAACAGAACGAGTTCCGTGGTCAAAATCGCCAGAAAACCTGGTCACAAAATCGACGGAGAAAAAATCAATCCGCCAGTCCATGTATTGTCTATTGGAAGGAAAAATACTGAAGGCTGAGAATACAGTTCCTACAGCTTCCACACGATGTCGCCAGTGTTGTGATTTCGATTCAACTAAATCGTTGGTCATCTGAGTAATAGCCACATTCGGTTGTCAAGTCCACAGCTGTAAACAATGGAACCGGAAAAGTTGACTACGTTTCCCAAACTTGTGCCTATTGAATACAGATCGCTCCGTGATCAATTTGATTGTTTATTAACGTTTAGTAATACCTAAAGTTGGATTACAGAAGTAGTTTGAAGTGTTTTGTCAAAGTTTATAGGCAACTTTTTTAATTTAAAAAAATAACGTTGCGTTTAAAAAATGTGTTTTTCCTGGATCTGATGGTCTTCATAAATGGACATTTTGGGTACACAAGGACCGATTTAATCGGGAAAAAAAGACCCAATTGTGATGTTTATGGGACATATAGGAGTGCCAACAAAGAATCTCGTCAAAGGTAATGAATGTTTTATATTTTATTTCTGCGTTTTGTGTAGCGCCGGCTACGATAATTCCTTTGTTTACGTCCCCTTCTGGTATTTCGGCGTGTTGCCTGCTATCAGATAATAGCTACTCGTGCTTTCGCCGAAAAGCATTTTACAAATCTGACTCGTTGGCTAGATTCACAACGAGTGTAGCTTGAATTGAGTACCCTGCATGTGAATTTTAATGAACGTTTGAGTTTTAACGAGTGCTATTAGCATTTGGCGTGGCGCATTTGCATTTATTGTTGGCAGGGGGTGCGGTTGCGTCCCGGGTGGGCCAGACAGGTTAACTGCCTTGTTCAGGGGCAGAACGTCAGATTTGATCTTGCAACCTTTCGGTTACTAGTCCTAAGCTCTAACCACTAGGCTACCTTCCGCCTCAAAATGAGTTTTAGAGTAAGTTCAATACATTTACTTGATTTCCTACTAAGTTCAATACATTTTTGAATATTGTTGTATTCCTTTTTAATGTCTGCATTCTGTCTGTTTTCTGCTACACAGATTTTCTTGCGCCCTACAGAAGGCTTATGACCCCTCCCTCCTATTACTCACCCCTATCCCACCACTGATCTGTGATAGTGAGAGAAACAAAGTGTGCTTTTTGAATAACTAAAGAAATAAAGGTAGGCTTCGATTGAACTAAAGACATTATGGGTTTAGGGTGGTCCAGGGTGTCTCAATCAATACCTTAGTCCGTAACCTGAGTCATACACACACCACGCCCTCAGCCCCCACCCAAACCACACCCCCCCAGCCCCAACCTACAGCCAGGTGTGAAGAGGACAGAAACCTGATCTTTGACTTGTAGAGCTCCCACGCACTGCCTCTTTACATGGGGAGTGGTGGTGTTCGTGTTTGTATGTGTGAAATTAGAAGTGTTTGTTTGAGACCGAAAAGTGTGGGCGAGCTGACTACTCACCTTTCACCTGACTTGTCCTCTCTTCCTCTCCTCTCACCGTTAACGCCAATCTCTTAATCATAGGTTGCGATGGGGTGGTGATTGAAAGCGCAGGTGACTTTCATTTTCTCTCTCTTTTGTCCTGAGCATTGAGGTCCAGGCAGGGGTGTGGACCAGCAAGCCCAAGATTGAACATTTGGAAAGTGTAGTTTGAGTGTACCAGAATTGTCCAAAAGTTAAGTGTGTGTTGTGCAGCTTGTTTGAGAGTTTTCTAACTCTATCACCTGTTTCTCCACACACAGAGTTCTGCTCGTGTGTGTTTTGTGTGGGAGCGTCGGGACTGGGCCTGATGGGATTAGCGTCTCGGCGGTGGCAGATTACCTGTAACCATGATCTGTTGTCGTGGGGATTAACTTCCCAGTGTTCCGTGAAGCGTTCCGTGCTGTGAGGTACCAGAACACTGGGGGACAGCCCACTGAGAGGGAAGGCAGTGGCTACAGCTGAGGGGCTCTTAAACCTAGGCTAATCCCCTTCTGTGACCTGAGAGGAAGGAGGGGGTGGCTGACAACCTCACCTGGAGACAGAAGGGAAGGAAATAAGAGGAGAGCGAATGGCTGGGTAGACAAATGAGAGAGGACATACAACTACAGAAAGAAAAAGGGGGTAAGGAGAGGTGAAGGATGGGAAAGAAAGGTGTAACTAGAGAGAAACATTCCTTCAGTTCTCCGTGTAGTGTTCTATACCTTTTTCCCTCACCTTGTTCTTTGTCCTCCATTATCAACTGTCAGAAGAACCCCAACATGAGGCAAAATCTTATTTTTCAGCCACTTTTAATACTTGTTCTGATATTACCATATTGACTTCATTGTAGTTTTTTGTGGTAATAAAAAAATTAGCAATTGTTATTTGATAACTTGAATTTATTATTTTCAAATCCTTCCAAAATAATTCTCTCTTCTACCTCATTAATGTAGAGTAGAAAAATCCATAATTTTAAAGAGGTAGGGCAAAAAGAGAGGAACAGGCAGAGAAGAGAGGACAGAAGAGGAGAGTATGGTTCGTGTTTTTCCCAGTAAAAAGACTCAAGAGGGGTCTCAAGGGCAAAACAGTGACTTATTATAGGAGAGGGAAAATATGAAGAGGAGGGGACGGGGGGAGAGAGAGCGAGGGAGACCATGAGAACGAAAAGGCCACTTCTGCTCTTTCTTAATTAGTCCCCCATAGTCCATGTAGCCCCCCTCCCCTCATCCCACCCATTTATTAATCTATTTACTCAGCGTGCCAGCTACCTATCCATCTCTTTATCACACTGACACACTCCTTCGTTCTCCTGCTCATCGATCAGTCTGCCACTGCTCACACACATCGCCCTGCATTCATCCATCCAACAGCTCAATGGTTTCTGCTCTTGTGGCTCTCCATGAATTCTGACCTTCTGCGATTGCTGTCTATGGGGAAATGTTCTTTTTCTCTCCAGGTTGTGTATTGTGGCTGGGATGGCCACAGGATGCTGCTGTCATGACAGGTGAAGAGCTTTGGCATTGTGTTCTAATGTGCTGCTGTACGCTTCAGTGGTGTATGTCAATGTCGAAACATTTCATGAAATGTAATCTCCAGTGCTCATTAACTAGCACTACGCGCTCTCTCTCTTTCTCTCAGCTCATCCAAAGTGCATCAGACCTTGGTGAGCCCTGTAAGAGCAAACTTTTATTCTTCAGTCCTTAATACAGGATTTCAATTTCCAATTGAATTTTCTATTTGTATGGCTCTTAACAAAGTCATTTGCCACAGAGTACCTAACACAAGGCTAGGCCCAAACGGCACAATGGCAAGCCTGTGTCATTCACGCTGCATCTACTCTTCGTAGCCAGTGTGTGGTGCGTGTCTCTGGGACAAAATGGCTGCTGTGTAGCACTTGGTTTACTACACAGTAGTGGTGGAAGGGTTGATGGTACCATAGTGTGTTGTGAGACCTATTGAAAATTAGTTTTTGTAAATCCCAGTCTAGTATCAATATCATCACCGGGTTTTCCCCAAAGAATGTAAGAAGGTGCTGTGTCAGACGCCTTGACTTTTTCCACATTTCGTTATGTTACAGCCTTATTCTAAAATGGATTATAGAAATAAAAAATCCTCAGCAATCTACACACACTACTCCATAATGACAAAGCAAAAACAGGTTTTTAGAAATTGTTGCAAATTTCAAAATAATAAAAAACATACATTATTTACATAGGTATTCAGAAACTTTGCTATGAGACTCGAAATTGAGTTGATCATCCTTGAGATGTTTCTACAACTTGATTGGAGTATACCTGTGGTAAATTCAGTTGATTGAACATGATTTGGAAAGGCACACAGCTGTCTATATGACGTCCCACAGTTGACAGTGCATGTCAGAGCAAAAACCAAGCCATGAGGTCAAAGGAATTGTCCGTAGCGCACCCGAGACAGGATTGTGTCGAGACACAGATCTGGGAAAGAGTACCAAAATATCTGCAGCATTGAAGGTCCCCAAGAACCCATTGGTCTCCATCATTCTTCAATGGAAGAAATTGGGAACCACCAAGACTCTTCCTAGAGCTGGCCACCCAGCCAAACTGAGCAGTATTGTGTGTAGGTTTAGAATAAGGCTGTAATGTAACAAAATGTGGAAATGGGGAAGGGGTCTGAATACTCTGAATGCACTCTATGTATATACAGTTGAAGTTGGAGGTTTACATACACTTAGGTTGGAGTTATTAAAAGTTGTTTTTCAACCACTCCACAATTTTTTTGTTGAACTATAATTTTGGCAAGTCTACTTTGTGCATGACACAAGTCATTTTTCCAACAATTGTTTACAGACAGATTATTTCACTTATAATTCACTATCACAATTCCTATGGATCAGAAGTTTACATACAGTAAGTTGACTGTGCCTTTAAACAGCTTGGAAAATTCCAGAAAATTGTCATGGCTTTAGAAGCTTCTGATAGGCTAATTGACATAATTTGAGTCAATTGGTGGTGTATCTGTGGCTGTATTTCAAGGCCTACCTTCAAACTCAGTACTTCTTTGCTTGACATCATGAGAAAATCAAAAGAAATCAGCCAAGGCCTCAGAAAAAATTGTAGACCTCCACAAGTCTGGGAATTGCTCCCAATGATGAACCAAACGCCTGAAGGTACCACGTTCATCTGTACAATTAATAGTACACAAGTATAAGCACCATGGGACCACGCAGCCGTCATACCGCTCAAGATGGAGACGTGTTCTTTCTCCTAGAGATAAATGTACTTTGGTGCAAAAAGTGCAAATCAATCCCAGAACAACAGCAAATGACCCTATGAAAATGCTGGAGGAAACGGGTACAAAAGTCTCCACAGTAAAACGAGTCCTATATCGACATAACCTGAATGGCTGCTCAGCAAGGAAGAAGCCACTGCTCAAAAACCACCATAAAAAAGCCAGACTACGGTTTGCAACTGCACATGGGGACAAATATCGTACTTTTTGGAGAAATGTCCTCTGGTCTGACGAAATAAAAATAGAACTGTTTAGCCATAATGACCGTCGTTATGTTTGGAGGAAGAAGGAGCGAGGCTTGCATGCCGAAGAACACCATCCCAACTGTGAAGCACGGGGGTGGCAGCATCATGTTGTGGGGTGCTTTGCTGCAGAAGGGACTGGTGAACTTCACAAAATAGATGGCATCATAAGGTAGGAAAAATATGTGGATATATTGAAGCAACATCTCAAGACATCAGTCAGGAAGTTAAAGCTTGGTCGCAAATGGGTCTTCCAAATGGACAATGACCCCAAGCGTACTTCCAAAGTTGTGGCAAAATGGCTAAAGGACAACAGTCAAGGTATTGGCGTGACCATCACAAAGCCCTGACCTCAATCCCATAGAAAATTTGTGGGCAGAAATGAAAAGGTATGTGCGAGCAAGGAGGCCTACAAGTTTGGACACAAGTCATTCAAGAGTTTTTCTTTATTTTTACTATTGTCTACATTGTAGAATAATAGTGAAGACATCAAAACTTTGAAATAACACTGTATGGAATCATGTAGTAACCAAAAAGTGTTTAACAAATGCATTTATTTATATTCTTCAAGTGTGTCTTGAATTCTAAATAAATCAGACGGTGTCACCATTTTTAAAGCACCATCACACCACCACCTCCATGCTTCATGGTGGGAACCACACATGCCGAAATCATCTGTTCACCAACTCTCACAAAGACATGGCGGTTGGAACCAAAAGTTTTAAAAAATTGACAGATTTCCATGGTCAAATGTCCACTGCTCATGTTTCTTGGCCCATGCTAGTCTCTTCCTATTATTGGCGTCCTTTAGTAGTGGTTTCTTTGCAGCAATTCGACCATGAAGGCCTGATAAACGCAGTCTCTTCTGAACAGTTGATGCATTTCTTTGGGCTGCCATTTCTGAGGCTTGTAACTCTAATGAACTTATCCTGTGAAGCAGATGTAACTCTGGGTCTTCCTTTCCTGTGGTGGTCCTCATGAGAGCCAGTTTCATCATAGCGCTTGATAGTTTTTGCGACTGCACTTGAGGGAACTTTCAAAGTTCTTGAAGTTTTCCGTATTGACTGACCTTCATATCTTAAAGTAATGATGGGCTGTCATTTCTCTTTGCTTGCCATAATAGGGACTTAGCCCTATTTGGTAAAAGACCATCTTCTGTATACCACCCCTACCTTGTGACAACACAACTGATTGGCTCAAATGCATTAAGAAGGAAATCAATTCCACAAGGCACACCTATTAATTGAAATGCATTCCAGGTGACTACCTCATGAAGCTGGTTGAGAGAATGCCAAGTGTGCCAAGCTCTCAAGGCAAAGGGTGGCTACTTTGAAGAATCTCAAATATAAAATGTATTTTGTTTTAACACTTTTTTGGTTACTACATGATTCCATGTGTTATTTCACTAGTTTTGATGTCTTCACTGTTCTACAGTGTATGGAGAATAGTAAAAATCAAATAAAAATCTTGAATGAGTAGGTGTCAACTTTTGACTTTTTTTTTTAAAGCAGACATTGACTATCCCTTTGAGCAAGGTGAAGTTTTAATTACACTCCATCCCTACAACGATACAGGTGTCCTTCCTATCTCAGTTGCCAGAGAGGAAGGAAACCGCTCAGGGATTTCACCATGAGGCCAATGGGGACTTTTCTCCTATCAAAGTCATTAAACTCTGAGAATGGATCAACATTGTAGTTGCGCCACAATACTTACCTAATTGACAGAGTTAAAATTAAGCCTGTACAGAATAAACATGTTAAAAAACATGCATCATGTTATCAATAAGGCACTAAAGTAAAACAAAACGTGTAAAATAATTAATTTTGTCCTGAATCCACAGCGTTATGTTTAGGGCATATCCGACACATCACTGAGTACCACTCTTCATATTATCAAGCATGGTGGTGGCTGCATCATGTTATGGCTATGCTTATCATTGGCAAGGACTAGGGAGTTTTTGTAGGATAAAATACATTTAATAGAGCTATGCAAGGCAAGATCCTAGAGGAAACCCTGGTTCAGTCTGCTTTCCAACAGATGATGGAAGAGACATTCACCTTTCAGCAGTACAATAACCTAAAACAAGGCTATATATACACTGCTCAAAAAAATAAAGGGAACACTAAAATAACACTTCCTAGATCTGAATGAATTAAATATTCTTATTACATACTTTTTTCTTTACATAATTGAATGTGCTGACAACAAAATCACACTATCAATGGAAATCAAATTTATCAACCCATGGAGGTCTGGATTTGGAGTCACACTCAAAATTAAAGTGGAAAACCACACTACAGGCTGATCCAACTTTGATGTAATGTCCTTAAAACAAGTCAAAATGAGTCTCCGTAGTGTGTGTGGCCTCCACGTGCCTGTATGACCTCCCTACAACACCTGGGCATGCTCCTGATGAGGTGGCGGATGGTCTCCTGAAGGATCTCCTCCCAGACCTGGACTAAAGCATCGGCCAACTCCTGGACAGTCTGTGGTGCAACGTGGCATTGGTGGATGGGGCGAGACATGATGTCCCAGATGTGCTCAATTGGATTCGGGTCTGGGGAAGGGGCGGGCCAGTCCATAGCATCAATGCCTTCCTCTTGCAGGAACTGCTGACACAATCCAGCCACATGAGTTCTAGCATTGTCTTGCATTAGGAGGAACCCAGGGCCAACCGCACCAGCATATGGTCTCACAAGGGGTCTGAGGATCTCATCTCGGTACCTAATGGCAGTCAGGCTACCTCTGGCGAGCACATGGAGGGCTGTGTGGCCCCCCAAAGAAATGCCACCCCACACCATGACTGACCCACCGACAAACCGGTCATGCTGGAGGATGTTGCAGGTAGCAGAACGTTCTCCACGGCGTCTCCAGAGTGTCACGTCTGTCACGTGCTCAGTGTGAACCTGCTTTCATCTGTGAAGAGCACAGGGCGCCAATGGCGAATTTGCTAATCTTGGTGTTCTCTGGCAAATGCCAAACGTCCTGCACGGTGTTGGGCTGTAAGCACTACCCCCACCTGTGGACGTCGGACCCTCATAACACCCTAATGTAGTCTGTTTCTGACCGTTTGAGCAGACATGCACATTTGTGGCCTGCTGGAGGTCATTTTGTAGGGCTCTGGCAGTGCTCCTCCTGCTCCTCCTTGCACAAAGGCGGAGGTAGAGGTCCTGCTGCTGGGTTGTTGCCCTCCTACGGCCTCCTCCACGTCTGCTGATGTACTAGCCTGTCTCCTGGTAGCGCCTCCATGCTCTGGACACTACGTTGACAGACACAGCAAACCTTCTTGCCACAGCTCACATTGATGGGGTTGTAGACTCCGTCTCATGCTACCACTAGAGTGAAAGCACCGCCAGCATTCAAAAGTGACCAAAACATCAGCCAGGAAGCATAGGAACTGAGAAGTGGTCTGTCGTCACCACCTGCAGAAACCACTCCTTTATTGGGGTTGTCTTGCTAAATGCCTATAATTTCCTGTTGTCTATTCCATTTGCACAACAGCATGTGAAATTTATTGTCAATCGGTGTTGCTTCCTAAGTGGACAGTTTGATTTCACAGAAGTGTGATTGACTTGGACTTACATTGTGTTGTTTAAGTGTTCCCTTTATTTTTTGGAGCTGTGTGTGTGTGTGTGTGTGTGTGTGTGTGTGTGTGTGTGTGTGTGTGTGTGTGTGTGTGTGTGTGTGTGTGTGTGTGTGTGTACAGTGGGGCAAAAAAGTATTTAGTCGGCCACTAATTGTGCAAGTTCTCCCACTTAAAAAGATGAGGCCTGTAATTTTCATCATAGGTACACTTCAACTTTGACAGACAAAATGAGAAGAAAAAAAATCCAGAAAATCACATTGTAGGATTTTTAATGCATTTATTTGCAAATTATGGTGGAAAATAAGTATTTGGTCACCTACAAACAAGCAAGATGTCTGGCTCTCACAGACCTGTAACTTCTTCTTTAAGAGGCTCCGCAGTCCTCCACTTGTTACCTGTATTCATGGCACCTGTTTGAACTTGTTATCAGTATAAAAGACACCTGTCCACAACCTCAAACAGTCACACTCCAAACTCCACTATGGCCAAGACCAAAGAGCTGTCAAAACAAACAAAATTTTAGACCTGCACCAGGCTGGGAAGACTGAATCTGCAATAGGTAAGCAGCTTGGTTTGAAGAAATCAACTGTGGGAGCAATTATTAGGAAATGGAAGACATACAAGACCACTGATAATCTGCCTTGATCTGGGGCTCCACGCAAGATCTCACCCCGTGGGGTCAAAATGATCACAGGAACGGTGAGCAAAAATCCCCGAACCACACGGGGGGACCTAGTGAATGACCTGCAGAGAGCTGGGACCAAAGTAACAAAGCCTACCATCAGTAACACACTACGCCGCCAGGGACTCAAATCCTGCAGTGCCAGATGTGTCACCCTGCTTAAGCCAGTACATGTCCAGGCCCATCTGAAGTTTGCTAGAGAGCATTTGGATGATCCAGAAGAAGATTGGGAGAATGTCATATGGTCAGATGAAACCAAAATATAACTTTTTGGTAAAAACTCAACTCGTCGTGTTTGGAGGACAAAGAATGCTGAGTTGCATCCAAAGAACACCATACCTACTGTGAAGCATGGGGGTGGAAACATCATACTTTGGGGCTGTTTTTCTGCAAAGGGACCAGGACGACTGATCTGTGTAAAAGGAAAGAATGAATGGGGCCATGTATTGTGAGATTTTGAGTGAAAACCTTCCATGAGCAAGGACATTGAAGATGAAACGTGGCTGGGTCTTTCAGCATGACAATGATCCCAAACACATCGCCCGGGCAACGAAGGAGTGGCTTCGTAAGAAGCATTTCAAAGTCCTGGAGTGGCCCAGATCTCAACCCCATAGAAAATCTTTGGAGGGAGTTGAAAGTCCGTGTTGCCCAGCAACAGCCCCAAAACATCACTGCTCTAGAGGAGATCTGCATGGAGGAATGGGCCAAAATACCAGCAACAGTGTGTGAAGACTTGCAGAAAACGTTTGACCTCTGTCATTGCCAACAAAGTATTGAGAAACTTTTGTTATTGACCAAATACTTATTTTCCACCATAATTTGCAATTAAATTCATTAAATCCTACTTTTTTTCTCATTTTGTCTGTCATAGTTGAAGTGTACCTATGATGAAAATGACAGGTCTCTCATCTTTTTAAGTGGGAGAACTTGCACAATTGGTGGCTGACTAAATACTTTTTTGCCCCTGTGTGTGTGGATGGACGGACGGACGCTGTAGTTGTTTACCAAGACTACATTGAATGTTCCTGAGTGGCCTCAGCTCCAGTTTTGACTTAAATCGGCTTGAAAATCTGTCAAGACTTAAAAATGACTGTCTAGCAATGATCAACAAACAACTTCAGAGCTTGAAGCGTTTAAAAAAAGAATGTGTAAATATTGTACTATACACGTGTGCAAAGCTCTTCGGCTTACCCAGAAAGACTCACAGCTGTAATCATTGCCAAAGGTTATTCTAACATGTATTGACTCAGAGGTGTGAAGACTTATGTAAATTTAGATTTCTGTGCTTCATTTTCTATCGATTTTGCAAAAATGTATACAAATGTTTTCACTTTTTAATTATGGTGTGTAGAGGTTTTTATTTTTTTATCTATATTGAATTCAGTCTAAGGGGTATGAATACTTTCTGAAGGCACAGTAAGGCAAACAAAAATCTTAAGATTGCAGGAAATGACAGTTATGGGTGTTAAATAAATGCAAAAATCTCCATGCCTCGCCAGCACTACCATAGTAAAAATCCTGGGGAGAACCCTGCATCATTTAGCACGGACTCATACTTCACACGATCTACAATGCTTTAGTTCTCTCCTGGGTTCTATTCGTTACGGATACCGTTTAAGAACCAAACGGAACAGGGACGGATCTACCTGAATTTGTCCAATAAAAACTCATGTTTTACATTTGCAATAAACAGTTTCTGTTGTATATTGTTTTGCAACAGAGTCGGTGTAATGAATACTCCCCTGGAGTGGTCCCTAGTGTTATTTAAACTCTTTAAATCTTTGACCTTAGTCTGTTTACCCTACAGTGCTCTGGTTCCCCTTAACCCTGTGTGCAAACAGACTCCATCACATTGTGGTACAGTAATTCTTATGCAATCACATTTTTACGTTTTAGTCATTTAGCAGACACTCTTATCCAGAGCGACTTACAGGAGCAATTAGGGGTTAAGTGACTTGCTCAAGGGCACATTGACAGATTATTATTTTCTTCTTCTTCACCTAATCATCTCAGGCATTCGAACCAACAACATTTTGGTTGCTGGTCCAATGTTCTTAACTGCTAGGCTACCTGCCGCCCCCAATCAGAATCACCCAAATCTTCAGTTTATCTTCTGTTTCTGAGACCGCATGGCAAAGCAACAAACAAGTTAGAAAAATCCAACGCATGAGAAACACAGCACGTACTGCAGCCTTGTCCGGCCGTTGAGTCGCAATAGTGCGGATTGCCTCCCATTTCAAATGAAAGGACTTCTGCCGGAACGCATGCATTTTAACGCAGTTGGTTTGCACGGGGCTTATGTATTTTATTTTTTTATCCCCGTTTTTTCCCTTAGACCAACCTGCCCATCTTCAAGCTGAAGGAGTCTCGTGTGCGGAGAAGGTACAGCGACTTTGAGTGGCTCAGAGGGGAGCTGGAGAGAGATAGCAAGGTGAGCCATCTATGGGGGGTGTAAAGCAGTCTCGGTACACTTTAAACAGAAAAAGGGAAATCCAAACAGAGAAACAGAACAGTAAAACCGCTAAAAGTTTTTCACTTGGTTTATGCCACTAATGTATGTGTGTGTTTCTCTCAGGTGGTGGTCCCCCCTCTCCCCGGGAAGGCTCTGTTCAGACAGCTTCCGTTCCGAGGGGACGATGGGATATTTGACGATTCCTTCATCGAGGAGCGGAGAGCTGGGCTGGAGCAGTTCCTCAACAAGTGAGTTTACACAGTCATCCCTAGATCCTCTGCTTCCTTGAATCAGGGTGTTGCTTTGTGATATTACTACTTTTTGATTGATGTCAGGCGTGTGAGAGCGTACATGTAAGCATGTGTGTTTGTTAAACATATCAATGTAGACACTTTCAGCTCAATCTTAACCTTAGGAGTCTATGAAACACTTAACATAAATCAGTTGATCAATTAGATTCCCTCTCTCGGTGTTTTAACAGACTGAACACACACAGCCAGATATGTCGTCTCCCCCCCCTCCTTAATTCTCCTTCATAATTACCTGGTAAACGAACAAGAAGTGTGTCCCTTAGTACTTCCTACCTTCCTACATTTTGTTTTATTTTAGATGTGTAATTTATGATAATTGTGTCTCAAATTACAGCAAGTGGTTTCCTGAGGCATGGTGTGTGCACCCCTGCTTATTTTTTACCCCAAGGTGTTCTCACCCCCATATCGAGAACAATAAAAGTTAGAGTGGGACTGTAATTATTTCCTTTGATTGCAGACTTGGTTATTATCTTTGTTTCATGTGCAAATGTGGCGAATGCTACCTGTTAGAATATTAAGTATGTAAAACCATACATTGGTTTTTCAAGGGAGCTGAGAATATGTTGGTAATTAAGATTTTTTTATTTGTATTTTTCTTTCAATTAAATGCTACTGTTGATCATAGCATTGTTTAGACTTAATAGCTGCACAGTGGAATGGAGCTGGTTCGCTCTGCTGTTTTATAATCTGTGATTGAGTGCATTGTGAGAGGAAAACCCTTTTCCTGGAGGTAAACAACCCAGCAGAGGAGGAGAGAGCAGCACAGTGAAGTTTGGAGGGAAGTTAGTCGGCCATGTTGTTGAAAAACGAAAGGTGAGATTTGTCATCAGACTTGGGATGGAGGAGTGGGGACAGGGTCGGGTGCGATTTAGAGGCCAGGTGAGATACAGTTTAATTGAACCCTGCCAATCAATTTATTTATTTATTTATTTATTTTTTAGTCGGGGAGTGTTGGGAGGGGTGGGGCTCATTTAATGGCAAATGGAAGCCTCCTCAAATCCTCTGTCATTGTTCTGTTTGACCAGTACGTGAACCCTTGGTCATGCTTGGCTTTCAGAAATATTTCTCATTTTAGACTGTAGCTGAGAGTACGTGGGATGATGAGTACGGCAGTCATGGAAAATGGGTCTATCTTTCAATTTTTTCTTTCTTTCCCCCTTATTTTCTTTTCTCTCCCTTTTACTTTGCTTCTATACCTCTACCCTCTACCCTCTACCTGACCTCAATGGTAATTCTTGCTCTTAATCAAATTCTCTGGCTCCAGATGTAACATGGAGACTTCATCAATTGCCAATTTAAAATAACAGTTATTAAAGGTGCTCCCTATTCCCTCTCCATGACCATCAGACATAGGTCAGTGGTCTTCCAAAATGCACTTGACCTGACCGTTTGGACATTGAAAGAAATTGAAAACAAACCTGCTGAAAATGTGGGCACATTTTGTTACCCTCCTGAAAACTTTTCAGTTTTATAAATCAGGTGAAAAGGAGACTGGAGTAGTACTTGACTGTCCAATTATGGTCAATGTCTCTCGCGGTGCGCTCTCATGGAAGCCTTATTTATGTTCCTTATGAGAAGGAAGAGGAATAAGTAAGGAAGTCATTATGGTCAAGGATTGTATTGACAATGTTTCCAGAAATAAAATGTATGAACAGAATGTGTTCTTTGTTAGCATGTACTTTGTAACCATGTCAGACAGACTGTAACAACAGGTATTCATAACCTCTGTCTCTTCCTGTCTTGTGTTTCAGAGTGGCTGGTCACCCTTTGGCTCAGAACGAGCGCTGCCTGCACATGTTTCTACAGGACGAGTCTGTGGACAAGACCTATACCCCCTCCAAAATACGACAAGCCTAAGAGCAGGACCACCACTCGGCCCGGCCCACAACCCAAAGCTCTCTCTACTGCTAACGGTCCTACTCTGCTCTGACCAAAAACACTTCTATGATATTTACTCTTTCATTTGTAATCACTTTCTTTCTGTCTTTTTATTTCCGTTTGATTAGTGATCTCATGTAATGCTCATTTTCAACTCTCGATTGGATGAAACTAAGAAATGGTCCCGATGTGGTTGAAAATAATTTATATATATTTTCTTTTTTTGTCTCAAAATACCACTAACTTTGGAATTTTACATTTATCTGTATTTATCGGTTAGGTATGTCTTGGATATTTTAATTTTAAAGAAATATAAAAAATACCTTTCCATGTACGCAAACCTCATGTTTAAACCCCATACATTAAGCACTGTTTCCACTCAATGTCCAATTGGAATGATTGTCCTCACCGCCATAACTTCGACTTCACACACTTTGTGGATGGTCCCCTGACTCTGAAACAGTCCCTGAAAAAAAAACAATCCCTGAAGAAACGAGCTCAGACTGGGGGAAATATAATGACGTCAGTGATATTCTGGTCGGAGCTCTAGGATAGTGCCAGAGATTCCGACCGGTATTTCTGTGTGGGATGACTATTAAAAAAAAAAATAATAATCTATAAAATAAAAAAATCCCATTTGATGCTTGCATTCCCAGTTGTCATGAATGCACTTAAATCGGAGCTTTCCGAGTTGTCTTGTACGCACCGTCAGTGTGTACTACCAGCCAGCACTTCCCCTGTTAGTTAGCCTGTAAATTATTTTCTAATGAGAAATGCACCACAGAGGGGAACCCCACAGTTTTTCTACCGACTGACCGTGCATGTGCGTTGATGACGTTTGTATACTGCTGTGCCATTTTGTTTATTTTGAAAGTTTTTCAATAAAACAGGTCAAACGCACTCAGACGCATGAGGTGATGGTTTTCCTGAATAAAGATTTCAGTGAATTCACACACATTTTGGTCCATGCTGCTTCTGATATACAGTTGCCCTGCCATGGCAACCTGCTGTACACCGAACTCCCTATGAACCCTGTTTTTCTCCACTTTAATTGGATTGAACGACATTGATCGCTACTAATGATGTTGTCAATGGTACTTTAAAAAAAATCATTATGAAAGCCAATATAACGATAAAGCCCTTGATTCATTGGACAGCACTTGAAACCCCTGAGCCAATGTGTTATTATTACAGTTTCTCCCAAGGTCTCATCTGGGGCATTGTATTTGCCATGACTCAATATGCACTCTACTGCAGTCTAACTTTAAAACTCATGGCATTTGTTCTCATTGGGGTTTCAGGGAATTGTACCCTTCTTTCTGGTTCACATTCACGTGGTTTGGATTCCAAAACTCCCTTATACCTGAAGAAGCTGGATAACATATTTAGTGAAAAGAAAATGCATTGAGCAATGAGTGTGGCACAGGGATAACTCAATGAATATTTGGGACACCTATAATTCAATATCATTTATTCTTCTAATATATTTCAGGACAACTCTCACAAAATTATTACTCCCACTTTGTACAACAGAGAAAATATTTACAGCCAACAGCAAAAATCCAAGTGCTGAATATTTTTTTCCAGTGTTAGTGTCTAACTTCAAAGTAATCATTTTTAATTCTTCCCCACACACTGACACACCAACACAAACAGGCGACATTTCACTCAGCCTTGAACATAGAACCCTGCTCATTACAATTACTTGTTTTATTTCTAAATTTGAGAGCTTAAAACAGCTTTTCTCAAGTCCTCAGGGCCAGTTATATACACACAGTACCAGTCAAGTTTCAATACCTTCTCCAAGGGTTTTTCTTTATATTCACTATTTTCTACATTGTAGAATAAGAGTGAAGACATGGAATCATGTCGTAACCAACATTTTTTTATATCAAAATATATTTTTATATCCTTCAAAGTAGCCACCCTTTACCTTGGTGACAGCTTTGCACACTCTTGGCATTCTCTCAACCAGTTTCATGAGGAATGCTTTTCCAACGGTCTTGACAGAGTTCCCACATATGCTGCTTTTCCTTCACTCTGCGGTCCAACTCATCCCAAACCATCTCAATTGGGTTGAGTATTTGTGGAGGCCAGGTCATCTGATGCAGCACTCCATCACTCTCCTTTTTGGTAAAATAGCCCTTATACAGCCTTGGTGGTTTGTTGGGTCATTATCCTGATGAAAAACTGATTATAGTCCCACTAAGTGCAAACCAGTTTGGGTGGTGTATTGCTGCAGAATGCTGTGGTAGCCATGCTGGTTAAGTGTGCCTTGCAATCTAAATAAATCACTGACAGTATCACCAGCAAAGCACCATCACACCACCACCTCCATGCTTCACGGTGGGAACCACACATGCGGAGAACATGGTTGGAACCAAAAATCTCAAATTTGGACAGATTTCCACCAGTCTAAGGCCCATTGCTTGTGTTTCTTGGCTCAAGCAAGTTTCTTCTTATTATTGGTGTCCATTAGTAGTGGTTTATTTGCAGCAATTCGACCATGAAGACCGGTCACGGTCTCTGAACAGTTGATGTTTTGATGTGTCTGTTACTTGAACTCTGTGAAGCATTTATTTGGGCTGCAATTTCTGAGGCTGGTAACTCGAATGAACTTATCCTCTGCACCAGAGGTAACTCTGAGTCTTCCTTTCCTGTGGCAGTCCTCATGAGAGACAGTTTCATCATGGCGCATGATGTTTTTTGTGACTTTCAAATTTCTTGACATTTTCCAAATTGACTGACCATGTCTTAAAGTAAAGGACTGTCGTTTCTCTTTGCTTATTTGAGCTGTTCTTGCCATAATATGGACTTGGTCTTTTACCAAATACTGCTATCTTCTATATACCATCCCTACCTTGTCACAACACAACTGATTGGCTCAAACTCATTAAGGAGACGAATTCCACAAATTAACTTTTAATAAGGCACACCTGTTAATTGAAATGCATTCCAGGGGACTACCTCACGAAGCTGGTTGAGCGAATACCAAGAGTGTGCAAAGGGTGGCGACTTTGAAGAATCTCAAATATAAAATATATTTTGATTTTAACACTTACTACATTACTACATGATTCCATAGGTGTTATTCCATAGTTTTGATGTCTTCACTATTATTCTACAATGTAGAAACTAGTAAAAAATAAAGAAAGAACCTTGAATGAGTAGGTGTGTCCAAACTTTTGACTGGTACTGTATATAGTTTTCCCTTATCAGGAAGGATTAAATGCATATAAATATAATTAATAGAACAGACTGATCATATACTTGAATGGGGACTCCCGTTCTATTAATTATATTTCTATACATTTAATCCTATCCGATAGGCGAAATCCAGATAGATAAAAAAAAAAAAAAATGAAAATGGACCCTGATCAGCTCTTTCCTCTCAATCCTCTGAGTGTATGGGATCATCACACGAGCTTGTAGAGAACAGTCGGTGTTGTCCCATCTTGAGGAGGTGGTGCCTCCTCTTCGGCAGTTGTGACACTCCACGGCCTTTGGTTTCAGCACTGGGTCAAGTGCAACCCATATCACATTTGACCGTGGCTCGAGTTGCGAGTAATCTTTTTTGGTTTCTTCCATTCACTCAGATTGAACGATGCAATAAAAGATTGAAAGGGCATTTGTTGTGAAGCTCATTGGTCTTAGAGACACTCAAAAACATCTCCACATTTTTATAGGCTCATCAATTATGGACAGCTCATTCCACTGTTAAAGTCTTTACCATTGAAGATTATCCTTATTTTGTAAAAACCAGAGATTGCAGTATTTTGTGAAATTGTAACCTACTTAAATTGGCTTGGCAATTCTATTAGGGAAATTACATCCTCAAAACTTAAGCCTAACCCAAAGATGATTGTTCTACTTGGTAAAATCAAGCTTTTTTTACTGTCTTCAATATGCATGTATAATTTACAAATTACTCCATTCTTAAAGTTCAACTTGCCATGCGCCCATTAGAACATTTGTGTCTGAGCATTTGCAGACACTCAGAAGCAGGGGAAATAAACTCATATATCGCTTGATTTGTACATATCAGACAGGAGCCTTGTGATGGGCACATTCCCGATGGTCTTCTTGAAAAATACTTCCTCTATGGTGGACGGGCTGACTGACCGCAGAGCTGGTAGAAGCAGAAGCAGCTTCCCAAAGCGGCAGGGCTGAGTTGGATATCTACAATAACAAAAACAAGAAAGATGCAATTATTTCCTTGTCTTTAAATTCCATTTGTGACTGTTTTCTAATTGCACAGTGACTCCCTGAACATTTTGCTTGTATGTAACTGTTTATATGAATTGACCAAGTACCCAGCAAACGGAACATCTTAAGGACATTAGGCAACGTTCCCATTAGGTCCCTTTTAGGGTTTCGGCAAAATGTTTTCGCACTGATGTTCTTTGAACATTATAGAAACATCAAAACATTACGTTAACCTCGGGACCATAAGATGACGTTCAGTACAGGTCCTGGTTTGGTCGCGCTATAACGTTATAATGAACTATTTTGATGACCAGGAAGCGTTAGAAATAGGTTCCTATTTGGTTTTGACAGAATATCATCCTCTGGACAGTCAATAACTACAAGGGAATGTTTCAGACAGGTCCTGGATTATTACAGACAAAACGTTACAATAAGGTCGCAGCATGATCGTTAAGGTACATTACAAAAAGGTCCCCAGGTTGCTCCAATGGGACATTATATCCAGAACATTCAGTAAACTCAAGGGGACATCCAGTACAGATCCTGGTCTGCTACCAACAGAAGGTTACAATAAATTATTTTAATGATCATTAGAGAACGTCCCCGTTTGGCTCTGACAGGAGGTCCTCATGACATTCAATGACCACACAGGGATGTTTCATACAGGTTTGCTTAGGCAAGACATTGTGTCATGGTCCCCAATAAGGGTCTTTCTAGTTCCTACCCCGTTAGTTGTGGGGATCGAGATGTAATCAAGTATGTTTTTAGGATGCTCTCATAGAGCTGGGCGATATGGACAAAAAGTTATATCACAATTACTTTCCATTAGTGCCAGATTTCTAGACTAAATTTTATTCAACTGAGATTGTATGATTCAAGAAATAAGTTAGCTAGTTCATCTAACATTTCCAAAGAATGCCACCTGTCAAATTGGGATTCAGAATGATCCAATTTCTTTAGGGCTATAAAGTGATTAACTTATTTTTTGTTCATATTGACCTAGGCTAGCCTATATGCTACAAAATGCACCAGCTGAAGAAGTGGGAACTGAAAACACATTAACTAGCTAACTCTAAATATTATATTTTTGCTCAACAGATATCTCTTTTGTGCATATTGGCCTAAGCTATAGGCCTATTCTACACTACCTGAGGAAGTGGGAACTCAAAACATATTAGCTAGATTGCTAACTGTAAATGTGATTTTGTTGCAAGTTAGCGTTGATTGTTGATTAATCTATCAGTAAATGTAATGTCCTACAAAAACGTTCCGTCTATAGGCCTAGGCTACTTGATGTGTTCATTGTGAATGGGGGCGCTATACGCTCTGCGGGTGCATCATCCCTAAACCGTATTAGCCTCCATACTCAGTTGTAAAGTGGTGCCATTTGCTCAAGATTGAGAGTTGATCAAATAAATATTATACTGACACAAAGCTGAATTTATGCCTTCTGGGAATGTTACAAATTTCAAACGTTATGAGCGGAGTTGGAAAGATAGATGTCAGAAGAATTGCAGTGCAAATGTTATTTTCATTTGTCTGTCTGTATATTTCAAGACCTGACATATGAAGGTGCAGTGAGATACCCGATGGGTTGGACAATACTCTTCTCATCAAGTATCTTTTAAAAAGTAAATCAATCCTTCATTGTTCAGGTAATGGAAAGTTCAAATGCTTTATTATCTAAAGATTTTAAGAGCATGGGCGATGGAGAAAAACAAAATAATGCAGTTTGAGGCCATGCGGCAGAAAGTGATAAGGGCATGTAGATATGGGTGGGGCTAGTGGGTCTGGGCAGGTGTGATGTAGTGATGCTTGTCACAATTAGCACTGAGCGATTAGTGCTTTTTGAGGTCGGTTCGGGTTTAAAAAAGTAATGATTTTGGTTTTGATTCTTTTTTCAACATTAAATGCACTATGCATTATGTGGGTTGAATGCTGTATCAACACAGAATAAAACAATGAATAAAAGTCCCATGACGGTAGTGACTGTCCATTACTGCTTATCATCAGTTATTCACATTACTTTACTCAAATAAAAAATTTAAGTTGTTGTGTATATTACATTTGTTATATTTGATGACTTTATTCTTTCAATCCAACTCATCTCGTCTCTATAGAGCTACTGTCTATGCTGTCACTATTTTAGTAGTTCTTCGAATTAAATAAAGCATACTTTTATGACTACTGAATACCAACTATCAATCACTTAGATCATGTATTTTCAGGTGGAGATAACTGGTAAAGAAACTGTATCCCCTCTTACGCACATTCTGTGTCTTACTTGTAGCAGGCGTAAAAGAAACACAGAAGGGACAAATTAAACCGTTCAATGGATTATAGTCATTGTAGTTAATTATAACGTTTTCTGTGCTAAACTATGTAGAGCATTGGCATGTTGGAAACTACAACTCCCTACTACATCGCATAGTTTGGGCATTTGATCTGATTTATCTCCTGAGAAACTGTAGAGCAATGTGCGCATTGAGCTCACAGAAATGGACGAAATGGTATTTAAATAATTGAACAGATGTATGTCAATTAGTTGTTTAAAAAACAAAAAATAACTTGCATTTAACAAAAATGACTGACATTGGGGTGGTAGGTAGCCTAGTGATTAGAGTGTTAGACTAGGAACCGAAAGGTTGCAAGTTCGAATCCCCGAGCTGACAAGGTAAAAATCTGTTGTTCTGCCACTGAATAAGGAAGTTCCTTGGCCATAATCGAAAATAAGAATGTATTCTTAACTGACTTGCCTACTTAAAAAAAGAAACATTTTGGTTAATGCACCTCTCTTAATGCACTAGACAAAACCTCCACAGGGCCATGGCATTTGGCGACAATTTCGTAACGTTCTGGGGATGTTCTAACAACTCATTTTTGTTTGCAGGGTAGCCTATCTTGCTGTGCATAATAGCCTACTGTACAGAAATATGCCCATATTGGCTGGCCACTAGTGTGCCAAGTATTTTGGTATAGTGAACAAATAGCTTAAATAAACAAGTGTCTGCATACCTGTTAAGAAATAAATAATTTCTAAACTGTTAGTTTTTATCAAATGTCTCACCTGGTGTGTATGTAACTGTTTAGGGTGAGCTGTGCCTCATCCTGTAGTGCAGCGATGGCACTGGCGTTGCGAAAACTCCTCAACTCTGACCCGCCATGCGTTGGCACAGCTTGAAGGGAAAAGGCACAGACAATATGGTTACTGACTGCCATTATATTCACATGTACCTGACAAATGCATGGTCAAAGTACTTCAGACATCTGCATTGAAATGTTTAAAAAAAAACATATCTATTTTGTTTTTGGCATTAACATCCTTGGCTATTATCATTATTTTTTCTAAACTATTGGTGACCTTGCAGGGACAATTCCATTTCAATTCAGAAAGTAAACCAAATTCCAATTCCACATTTTTCTTATTAAAAAACATGGAATATAGTTGCAATTGGGAATTGGAATTTCAATTAATTGCTGAATTGACTGCAATTCAAATTAAATTAACCCCAACCCTGCCTTCTTGTGATTTAAGTGAGGATAATTTATTTTAATATAATTTTTTATGACGCCCTCTTCAACTCACCAGCTTTGAACGTGACGATGCACTTCAAACAGGCGAACTCGGTTGCGTCCAGACGCAGCTGTCTGAAGCGAGTAACGACCTCCTGCAGGGCTTGTATTTCTGAGATTATGTTATTCAACCGCTGGGACTCTGTGTTGTCTGTGTTCATACCTTTAAATAAATGGAATGGAGAATATGTCTCTATTTTCGCTTTCCTTCCAACGCCACATTTAAATCCCATGGAATCGAAACGAAAATAATCTAAACGTAACATGATAGTAAGTAGCCTAAATGTAATCGGTTAAGTAGAGTTAACCTGTTGATTGGTCATATGGGTTACATACCGGAAACAGCGAGCAGGGTGTTGGAGTCCACCGGAATGGCCCACTGCGCTATGCCCAGAACAAACAGTTCCCTCCAGGCGTCCTCCAACAGGATCAACTGTAAAACAGATTACAAACCTCAGTCAGCGCCGCACAATGAGCATGTCTAATATACTTCCAAGAAAATATTGATAGAGAATTAAGGTTTGAACACATTAGTTATATTATTTGATTACTGTACTTAGGCCTATGCAATTGCAACTTGTATTTTTGTAAAGGGATAGCCTAATAATGTAATGTATTGGCTAATATCTATCCTATAATAGTCATACTGAATATAGTGGCTTACCTGGTCAGGTAGGGGGAGCGTGGAGAAGGCGGGAACGCTCTTGGCCCACTTGATGCTCATGAAGAGCAGGCGCGCAGCTGACTCACACACGGACTCCGTAGCGACCTCGTAGAGGTACATGGGCGTGCCGCTGACCTCGTGAGGGTACTGCAATGCAAGAGGTCAATATAAACAAATAGGGCCTCGGGGTGCCATTTGAATAAAAGAATGTGCTATAGGACTAATAAATAGCGTGATCAAATGCATCGGTGTCACATTTGTGACTAATATGTGTGTATCTCATAAAACAAAGCACCAACACTAGATTAAACTGTGGGTCTAATTATAAACTCATGTTGCCTGCGTTGGATGGAGGTGAAAATATGAATTGCATATTGTGTGACTCGAAACTGCTGAATCGGGACCGGAATGTCAACTTCTAAACCTCTTAAAAGTTGAGAAAGAAGCACGTTGTGTTTTTCCAAAGTGCTTGTTTGTACTTATTGACTCATTGGGCACATAGCGCAGCTCCGTGAGTGAAGGGTGAGCCGAGGACAGGGGCTTACCTTCGGGGTGGGCTGGGCCAGTCCAACGATGGCCTGCCTCTCCGGCGTGCTGGCTACGGTGCTCATTTCCAAGTTATGTGGCTCCAATTGCGTGACCGTAGTGAAAAACGGCGGCCCCGGTAGGCTCGAGCCCGGGAAGTGGGTCGATGAACCGTTCACCTCTTTGTGCCCCCGGAAATATAGGGCGACCTGCTTGCGTATGGTGGAAGTCCTGGGACCCCTCTCGTGCTGAACGGCTGTTAAATTGGAGAGCAGGGACAATACTCTTTAGTAAACTAGACCTATTCGTCTGTGAATGCCTTATTTATCAAAGTTCTTATTTTGTTCAAAGCTCAGTGAGGTAAAAGGCTTTGCTTCTTATGAGAATGTTATGAATACGTCCTCTGTTTACCCCGCTCTCAGCTGATTACGTTAAATACACTTTTCCATCCGATTTGACCGCCTCAAACCGAAATGTCACTGCCGGCGTGTAGCCAAAATAATAATTAAATTAAGCCTATTACCGTCTTTATTCATGTTCACGTCAAGACACTTTTTCAAACGGCACGCTCGGCATTGGTTTCTGTGCGTTTTGTCCACGGGGCATCCTCCCTATAATGGAAACGAGAGAGAGAGAGAGAGAGAGAGAGAGAGAGAGAGAGAGAGAGAGAGAGTGAGAGAGAGAGAGAGAGAGAGAGAGAGAGAGAGAGAGAGAGAGAGAGAGAGAGAGAGAGAGAGAGAGAGGGGGGGGGGGAGAGAGGGGGAGAGAGTGTGTGTGTGTGTGTGTGAGAGAGAGAGAGAGAGAGAGAGAGAGAGAGAGAGAGAGAGAGAGAGAGAGGGAGAGAGAGAGAAGTTAAATGTAATTGCTCTGGGCCTCGTTTCCCTGTTGGGATGTAAATTAACCATTACGATGATCGTAGCCTACCAGTTAGTAGAGTAGTAGAGAGAACTTTCGCTAATTGCGTCGTTCAACCATGTGTCGATCCTGATAGGATCTAAAGAAAAGCAACGCTGCTCTCGGATCAGCCTTCTCTACTCAAATCTTACTTAAACATTAGAATTATTCCACAATACCGACGACGGATCGGCTCCTAGACTAGAGAGATATTACCATCTATGTCTGCAAATATTGAAGCGGCTTATTATGTTTACCCAATAATAATGCATCTTGTCACACATCATGAAACAAAAATTACAGACAGTAGCGTAGTCGCAAAAAAACGGAGTATGATTTAAATACTATTGAAATATATAGGCCCATGTTGCCTATTTATCTTTTAATGCCGTGATCTCTGATTTCACCTGAAGCATTGTTTTATCTTTCACTTGTTTGCAAAAATTGCAAGTACTTTGTCGACTTTGTATTTATAGTCAACTTTTTTCTGAATTTATCCGCGGTCACAGTCAGACAGACTTGATTCTATGTTTAGCGGAGATCCTCTGTAGATAAAGTGATGCGGAAGGGCAAAAAAACATCTAATGCTGCTCTATGAGTGGTCTGGATCACTCGTAAATTTGGGAATGTTTTTAAGAGCAACGTTACTAACGAAGACTCTGGAAAACAGATCGGCTGTTGAAGATACATAGTGAGATTTTTTTTACTTTATTTAACTAGGAAAGTCAGTTAAGAACAAATTCTTATTTTTAATAATGGGCCTCAGAACAGTGGGTTAAATGCCTTGTTCAGGGGCAGAACTACAGATTTTTACCTTGTCAGGTCGGGAATTCGACCTTGCAACTTTACGGTTTCGAGTCCAGAGCTTTAACAACTAGGATACCTGCCAGTAAATTAGTTAATAGACTAAGATAGTTCCAAATAGCTAGTTTTCCCTCCCCACTCAGACCACTCCCAGACAGTCCTAGCACATTCTTGCTTGATGATTTGCTATTTCCTCACAGGCTGTTTTTGTTTCTTTTTGACAATTTTAATTGAACAAAATCGCAGTAAGGTACTTAATTGTTATCCAGAAATTATTTTATTTTGAGATAAAAAACGGCTGCATTGGACCTTTAAACATTTATTTTCCTTGGTCGACATTCTACAGGTGAAGGATGTGTTATTATCACAGCTATTGACGCGATCCCCCGCGGCTCAGCAGCAGTCTCATCTCCGAGGATAAGTAGGGCTATTCCGCCCACTGTTGGCTAAATCCTCGGGTTAGTGTCATTACATTAGATTGGATTACACCTGATACATTAAAGCAGGACTGTGCTTAGCGCCAGTCAATGGCCTTGGGTGGCGATGCAATTAGGCCCTGTCGTGCCCTGGGTGGCTGGCCGCTCACAGAGACAGGTCTTAGGAGAGATTTAACCCTGGAGACTCAAGACTGGCCGATAAAGACGCAACATGACCGTGCGTAAAATGCCCAATGTGTGCGTCATGTTTGGATACATTTAGGATAAAGTCCCCACCTGCACTTGAAATAGGTTTAACATTAAATTGGAAAAACACTGTAGTTAGGCCTATTACCTGAGAACCTGATTTACAGACGTATGTCCTGTTTCTGCGGATGCTCCTCTTGAAGAAGCCAGAGCAGCCGTCACACGCGTACACGCCATAGTGTTTCCCGGAGCTCCGGTCCCCACACACTTTACACGGGATATCCAAGATACGACCTGGAAAGAATAAATACAAATTAATGAATTTATATTTGTTTATTTTGAAAGCTAATGTACGTTGTTCCTTAAGATCAAGATTCAGAAAGATGTTTTGCACTTGGAAAGAGCACCCATCTGAATAAATTCTGCATCCAAACTCATGCCGTGTACCCCTCCTCCTCATCACCCCTCCCTCCCTTTTAACGAAGGAGGACAAAACAAAACACACAGTAACGTGACAACAGACAGTGTACAGTGTCTTCATACACCGCCCGGCCATGGGAATGCACCCGCAAGTTTCTTGTGAGTTCGGTTGTGGGAAGCGTCATATCTGAGGTCTCTAAAGACAATTCCAGGGGGAACACAATGGAGACATTAGGGAAAGTGTTAACTTAATGATTTTCCCCATTGAACCTCGTCTGACTGCCCCGATCTCTACAAGCTGCCAACTCCCCCTCATAATGGGACTCGACAGCTGCTTTATCCCGCAGGTCTGTAGGCCTGCGGATTAGGGAGTGACACGGCACAGGGAATAATGCGCACCAACTCGTTTCACCAACTCAAATGAAGTGTATGTAAATCGACCCCGGAGTAAATGAAAAAACGTGATTTCTGTAAAGATTTTTTATTCAAATCTATTTAAAAGAAGTATATTTGTATGTATATGAGGGAGTCTTTTTTATATAGGGAATAGAAGGCTATGTAATTACACTGACGTTTTGCCACCTGCTCATTGATTCACCATGCAGTGACCCGTCAAAAAGGGTAGCATGGGAATTCGGATACGACCCCATAACGACAGAGCATCAAAAACAATCGACTTCGGCGAGGAGTTGGGACTTCAACACACCAATTATGCAAAGAGTACCAAAGAAGTCGTTGGCAATTAAATTTCTATATCACGTGGTTTTATAAAGAATTGAAAATCCAGGATGCATTTCAAAGATTTTGAGAAAATATTTGGTGCCATGGCCAGGCTAACAACAAAAACGATTAAATTGGCCTAAGTTAATCAAAACTATTCGTTTAAAATAAATAACTGTAAAAACCGTCGAAACAATCAATACACGTTGGGCGATAGCCTAACTGCGCCGCTGAAAAGTTTATATGCCAAGAAGTAGGCGTATAGGCATCACATAAGGAATGAATCCAGTATCGCAATGTCCTCGTTAGACAATTATAATTACGGACTAATAACGTGCACATTTCCCATAAAGCTGTTGGAGGAACATTTTATGAAATAAAAATGACGTTTGATTTTGGTGTGTGGGGGAACACGTCGGTAACTTCTCTCAATAGGGGTTCCAGTCGTCGCCATTGTGTGCCGTAATTGCTTAAAGATATATGGCATATTCCATTACCGTAATTACCATCAACCCCAAAACCTGCTGAAAGAAGTTAGACTGAGTTTTACTAACTGAGAGAAAAAAAATTGTGACCACCCACAATGTGTGCAATGAACTTGGAGGAAAGAATGCAATATTAGGCTACAACAATTGTGAATTATTCTAATGTAAAAGCTGTACGAAAGTGAATACTTGTAGATTGCTGTCTGAGATTTGCCAAGGCCTATAAGACGAGGCCAAAATAGCAACCAACAAGGCATTGGTGAAACAAATAATAACCTATATGCGTTATAGGCATATTTCGTTTGGACGTAATGCAGTTTAGCAACACTTAACACAATAACAAACAAAAAAATACATGCATTAAGCTACAGAATATAGAATATAGGCTAATAGTTGTTTTCTCATTATTCCAGTTATTTGCACACACATGTAAACATTCCTTATAATTTCCCGAAATCCAGAACTTTAATGTTTTCTTTAATTTATGATGTACAAATTCCCATAAAGTCCTACAATTTTTTCAACCATAGAACATAATTAATTTTAACAAAATGCAAGGGCAATTATTTATGTATGCCATTTCAAAATCAGTATGGTAAAAAATATTTGTCATGTCAAACAAACACACACACACACACACACACACACACACACACACACACACACACACACACACACACACACACACACACACACACACACACACACACACACACACACACACACACACACTTTGACAAATAGACATAATCAACACAATTGTTTTTCAAGAAATGAGCATTTGGGCTATCAATACTAGCCCATTGGCCCGTTGGCCTACCTCCATATAGTTGGTGTCTCTTTCACGTACATTTTTTTCATCGTTTTGATAGTTTGGGTGTTTCGCACAAAACATTTAGTCCTACATGTTTTACCTTTACTCATCTTTTTAGAAATAAACATCGCAAAACAAGCAGAAATATGCCGTGTTGTTTTTATGAGAGAATAATGCCGTACTTATCAACAACAAATAACTGGAATTAAACTGGAAACGAAGAAGCATAGGCCTACAAGCGCTCAATTTAGTTTTATTAATGGATTGGCTAGGCCCTGTACCATTCCTATGAAATACATTGTAACATTAAAATATATATTTTTTAAGTAGGCCTAAGAACATGTACAATTATTGTACAAAACCGACTTCATAGTTTAAGTTAGAAAATGGGTTACCAGATGTATCGTACCGCAACTCCAAGGTAAACGCAAATTGTCGATGACTTCATTTCGCAATGTTTCAATGCCTTTCACATAATATCCTATTACTTTTCGATTCATACATGCTTGCATTATAACAATGATAAATACCTTACTAACCAATTATAGTTTAAGAAGAAAGATAAACTTTAGTATGCTTACTTGATTTAACATTCAGAATATCCAAACACCCACTTGTTGAACCGGCGGGTTTGCTCATCGTGGACACTGTCGTTTATTTTCTATTTTCAGAATCAAAATCCTCTGTCTGTGCAAAAGCATCAGCTGAACGATATCAAAACATCAAATCTACAGTTTTCGCTGAAACCAATAGATTTATGTAAAGTCCTGACTCCTGAGTCGACCAACTGTATATTTTCCAAGGATTATAAAATTCCAGCTATCAAGATGGATTTTGGAGTATCTGCAAGTATTGGACGTTGAGTTTCACAAAGCCCTGGCTGTGTGGACAGCAGCGCGACAGCCGGATAGAGAGCCGTCTACACCATGCGAGACGCAACGACTCCTCGGGTGCGCAGAGCGCAACAAGGCGCACAAAGTTGGGTAGAAAACTGCCGTAGCGGCGCACCAAAACAGACGGACTGTCTACCAAGCGAGTCCAGAAGCCACGGAACAAAAATGGTCTAAACCAACAAAAAACAATGCTCTTCTTAACTGATAAACAACGACTGGTAAAATAATGCTTGTTCAAACCCGAAGCAGAGGTGACTTTCTGCTGTGAGTCGTTAGATGAAAGCTTAGTAATATTTATGAGAAGTGTCAGAGAAGGCGGAGGGTGGAGAACTCCACTTCCTTCACCCACTTAGCTTGTCCCTGCTTTCTACTCCCAACTCTTGTGTGCCAGGATGACGTCACCCGACTCAGGCGGCTCGCTCTGAGGCAAGTGAAGTAAGATTTCCGAAGGCTCGCGCAGAGGTTGTAACTGGGAGTGGAAAGAAAACACCGCGCTGTAGATTTATGTGAATTAATAAGAGGTGTTGTGCATGGCTATTGAACGATTCTCTCTACATCTCTCTACATTCTATCTGATTTCTGCGTCTCTGGTGTTTTAATAGACATGTATCAATAGGTGCAACTTTCCCTTTATAGGCTACTTAACATATTTATAAATTGTTTGATAGGTTTGGTTAAATTGAGCTGCTTTTGTCAACTCCACATAGCCTTATCCAAGTGTTCTTTGGGTAGAGTTTGAGCACAATTGACTGTGCACCTGTTGAGTTTATGAATGTACAAGTGTGTTGTTACTAGTATTGCCTAAAACGAATGTCGATCGATTATCATTGAGAGAGAGTCAACGGTAGACGGTTTGGGCATCCCCCTCATCTACCAGGGCTGTGTGACAGACAGAGACAGCGGTTCCCATCGCCCTTTAGTAGTTGGGAACGAAGCAGGGGTTCTGGGTCGGGGATGCACACGCTAATGTAGACTAGAACAGTGTGGTGGTCTCCTCCCTTGGCCCCCCTGTGCCCGCTCACCGGGGCGGAAAGATGCAGCCTCTCCTCTCTGTCTGAGGAGCAGGGTGTGCCGGGGCGAAGGGACGATCGCACCCGTAGACCGCATCATTGACAGTGACACCCTGACCTTGACAGCTTGCTGTGCTTTCGCCCAGTAACTCCAGAAATTAATAATTCTGTTTTTTAATTATGAACATTCCCACGGTACCCTAGAGGACACATGGACGTTGAAAGTGTCGATTTAAACGGACAAGGGCGGGGTACAATGTCGTAGTTAATTGCAATTAGTCGTTGTTAAGTCTTTCACCCGTCAAAACCTGCCTTCAGCATGGCTCGCTTGGTTTCGTCAGTTTTGAACATGCTGAGCTGGTCCAAGTATCAACTTCTCTAAGTTTATTATATATAAATATAATGAATATGTTATAAAGCAAACTACGCAGGTGGATATCATCAGGCCTATCAAAACAAACACTTTGACTATTTAGTAAACGTGTCTTAAAATGGAAATAATTGCTTCACAATATTGATATTCCACATTTAGTATAATGAGATTTATTGCACACACTTCTTTCTATGTTTGCTACTTTTGGTGGGGCTTGATTTTGAAATGCATATGTGAGGGTGTGAGTGTGGGGGCTGGGGGGGGGGCAGTTGAATGTGCGAGATAATCTCCTTAACTCTCTAATCCTCGTCAATCACTGATAGCCTTTACACAAATATAACCAACATCATGGTTGCCTGGGTTGCTTGCTTTCACTTTTTGTATTAGTGACTCCCTTCTTCTCCAGCAGTCAATGAAAAATCGTTAACAAAGGACCAGTGGATTGTGTATCTGTTTTTTTGGCTTGACAGCATCAGTATGCAACTACTTAAATAGTCTTTAAATATTCGAGAGGCATAGGCCTAAGTGTCACACCACTTATTTATTGGAATAACCCTATAGGCTATAGAAAGCCGATATTACTACCGTGAAATTTTCCACCGTTATTAGCAATGAAAACCATATGAAGGCTATCAACTAGGCTGCATTCTTTTATATCAAATCAATCGAAAGGTAGGTACCACTAACAAGATGTGCGTAAACCCATGGAGAGAAGTCAGTAAGTGCCATAGAGAACAAATATGTGGGTCTGAGCAAGTGTGATGTCATTAATGTTTGTAGAAATGAATGCACATAAATGTTAAGTTGTCTACTGTCTTTGTCTATGTATGTTTTTGTATTGTAAGAAAAATCAAATACAATCTTACAAAAAAAAGACAGCGAACATAATAGATCCAAGTCCACCAAAGACCTAGTGCTGCAACCTGGTCTCAGAGCATTTCGTATTATTCTGTATGTAAATCCAAGACACTACATATAGTATGATATATTACGTTTCATATGCTAGACTGGGCATAAACTGTTCAGTGGCAAAAAAGAAGGGGGGCTAATATAGGTTAAAAAAAACAAATATTTCTTATAGCTCTCAGATAGAGGAGAGACACTTCAGAATAAACTTCCTTTTGATATTGTTTTGAGACCATCTGTTGTTCCATGCAGTGAATCTGTTATTCAATGCATTTGTATGGCTAATAGCAGTATGGCCTCAAATATTTTTTTACTCTTGAACTTATTTAAGCAATTCCACTTTGACATTATGGGTTATTGCATGTAGGCCAGCGACAAAAAAATCACAATTGAAACCATTTTAAATTCAGATTGTAACACAACAAAATGTAATTCTGCCTGTAACACTAGTCAAGGGGCGTGAATATTTTATGAAGGCACTGTATCTCAACCAATCTAAATAGGCATACACTGTAACAGAAAAATTTAATTTATAAGGTAATTTTAGGTATTATCAACAGTAAAAAAAAATGAAACTTTTTACTGCAGTACACTGTATGTTATGGTGCATTGTGGGAAAATGTCTGTATCTCAAAAGGTAAAATTCAATGGGGGGTTGACGCTGAGGGGTTATCTGAGCTTCCACCCCACAAAATACAATACCATACCGTATCTTTGGAGCACCAAAAGCCTTTTGACCACTAGTGGGTGCATGGCGTTGTTGTTTCTGGCTCATTGACATATTTTAAAGCATGCCTTGAAGAGGCTATATTTGTTGCTATACCAATTTAACTAGTATATGGTTATAAGGTCCCATCAATCCATAACGTATAGGGGACAGACTGGAGAGGTAGCAAATCTTCAACCTTAAATGGTTGCACGTTTTTCCCTGTCCTTATGGTTTGTTTTGCCCTGTAGTTTCTGCCAGTTTTGAAGCCTTTGTTTAGGCCTCTAGAAGCGCAAGTGATATAAAAAAATAAAATATTCATTATTAATATGCTGTAAACACTTTATCTAGCTGCCAACCTGCTTGCACCAATTCCTTGTAATTACAGTAAAATACTGTTAAATTCAAACCCCTCCCCTCAATTCATCCAGTCATTAATTAATTCAGATTACGGTAGCATAGATTTTTTACAGTATAATACAGTACATTTTACGGAATTGTACTATGTGTCATTACACACTACTTGCTTTGATACCGTATTTATATTACATTAGGTGTGTACTGTAATAGTACGTACAGAATTGTTCTTGCCACGCGCTGCCTGTAAATTACTGTCAAATTCATGGTAACCCCTTTACAGTGTTTAAATTATTAAATCAATTATGAACAGGAAACATTAGTCTGTGAAAAAGGTATGGGTCTTTGAAACAGTTGAAGCTCTTATTTGCTAGTTTTAAAATATGCATGTCTCAAATTGTAGAATCAACATTACAAATCAGAGTCAATAACAGATTGCTAGCATAGGCTACAGTAGTGACAGGTTACATTTCAGCACCGTGGACAGCTCTGGGGAAGGGTCGACTAAAGTGGAGAAACAGATACCTGGCGTGTAGGACGGACTGGGGAGTGGGGATGAGGGCTAGGGGTGGGGGGGAATCACCCAAACCTTGCACTGTGTTCAGAATTTCAGTTTAGTGATGTGTGGGGGACTCTGTGTTCATGGTTTCAGTTAGGTGATGTGTGGGGGACTCTGTGTTCAGAATTTCAGTTTAGTGATGTGTGGGGGACTCTGTGTTCATGGTTTCAGTTAGGTGATGTGTGGGGGACTCTGTGTTCATGGTTTCAGTTAGGTGATGTGTGGGGGACTCTGTGTTCATGGTTTCAGTTAGGTGATGTGTGGGGGACTCTGTGTTCAGAATGTCAGTTAGGTGATGTGTGGGGGACTCTGTGTTCATGGTTTCAGTTAGGTGATGTGTGGGGGACTCTGTGGTTTGATGTCAGTTAGGTGGGGGACTCTGTGTTCATGGTTTCAGTTAGGTGATGTGTGGGGGACTCTGTGTTCATGGTTTCAGTTAGGTGATGTGTGGGGACTCTGTGTTCATGGTTTCAGTTAGGTGATGTGTGGGGGGGATGGTTTCTGTGATGTGTGGGGGACTCTGTGTTCATGGTTTCAGTTAGGTGATGTTGGGGGACTCAGTTAGGTGATGTGTGTGGGGACTCTGTGTTCATGGTTTCAGTTAGGTGATGTGTGGGGGACTCTGTGTTCATGGTTTCAGTTAGGTGATGTGTGGGTGGACTCTGTGTTCATGGTTTCAGTTTAGGTGATGTGATGTGGGGGACTCTGTGTTCATGGTTTCAGTTAGGTGATGTGTGGGGACTCTGTGTTCATGGTTTCAGTTAGGTGATGTGTGGGGGACTCTGTGTTCATGGTTTCAGTTAGTTGTGGGGGACTCTGTGTTCATGTCAGTTAGGTGGGGACTCTGTGTTCATGGTTTCAGTTAGGTGATGTGTGGGGGACTCTGTGTTGTTCAGTTAGGTGATGTATGGGGGATGTGTTTTCAGTTAGGTGTTATGATGTGGGGGACTCTGTGTTCATGGTTTCAGTTAGGTGATGTGTGGGGACTCTGTGTTCATGGTTTTGTGGGGGACTCTGTGTTATGGTGATGATGTGGGGGACTCTGTGTTCATGGTTTCATGGGGGACTCTGTGTTCATGTCAGTTAGGTGATGTTTTAGGGGGACTCTGTGTTCATGGTTTCAGTTAGGTGATGTGTGGGGACTCTGTGTTCATGGTTTCAGTTAGGTGATGTGTGGGGGACTCTGTGTTCATGGTTTCAGTTAGGTGATGTGTGGGGGACTCTGTGTTCATGGTTTCAGTTAGGTGATGTGTGGGGGACTCTGTGTTCATGGTTTCAGTTAGGTGATGTGTGGGGGACTCTGTGTTCATGGTTTCAGTTAGGTGATGTATGGGGGACTCTGTGTTCAGAATGTCAGTTAGGTGATGTGTGGGGGACTCTGTGTTCATGGTTTCAGTTAGGTGATGTGTGGGGGACTCTGTGTTCATGGTTTCAGTTAGGTGATGTATGGGGGACTCTGTGTTCATGGTTTCAGTTAGGTGATGTGTGGGGGACTCTGTGTTCATGGTTTCAGTTAGGTGATGTGTGGGGGACTCTGTGTTCATGGTTTCAGTTAGGTGATGTGTGGGGACTCTGTGGTTCAGGTGATGTGTGGGGGACTCTGTGTTCATGGTTTCAGTTAGGTGATGTGTGGGGGACTCTGTGTTCATGGTTTCAGTTAGGTGATGTGTGGGGGACTCTGTGTTCATGGTTTCAGTTAGGTGATGTGTGGGGGACTCTGTGTTCATGGTTTCAGTTAGGTGATGTGTGGGGGACTCTGTGTTCATGGTTTCAGTTAGGTGATGTGTGGGGGACTCTGTGTTCATGGTTTCAGTTAGGTGATGTGTGGGGGACTCTGTGTTCATGGTTTCAGTTAGGTGATGTGTGGGGGACTCTGTGTGTTCATGGTTTCAGTTACTCTGTGTTCATGGTTTCAGTTAGTGTGATGTGTGGGGGACTCTGTTGTTCAGTTATGGGGGTTTTAGGTGATGTGTGGGGGACTCTGTGTTCATGGTTTCAGTTAGGTGATGTGTGGGGGACTCTGTGTTCAGGTGATGATGTGGGGGACTCTGTGTTCATGGTTTCAGTTAGGTGATGTGTGGGGGACTCTGTGTTCATGGTTTCAGTTAGGTGATGTGTGGGGGACTCTGTGTTCATGGTTTCAGTTAGGTGATGTGGGGGACTCTGTGTTCATGGTTTCAGTTAGGTGATGTGTGGGGGAGTTAGGTGATGATGTGGGGGACTCTGTGTTCATGGTTTCAGTTAGGTGATGTGTGGGGGACTCTGTGTTCATGGTTTCAGTTAGGTGATGTGTGGGGGACTCTGTGTTCATGGTTTCAGTTAGGTGATGTGTGGGGGACTCTGTGTTCATGGTTTCAGTTAGGTGATGTGTGGGGGACTCTGTGTTCATGTTTTCAGTTAGGTGAGTTGTGGGGGACTCTGTGATGTTTCAGTTAGGTGATGTGGGGGACTCTGTGTTCATGGTTTCAGTTAGGTGATGTGTGGGGGACTCTGTGTTCATGGTTTCAGTTAGGTGATGATGTGGGGGACTCTGTGTTCATGGTTTCAGTTAGGTGATGTGTGGGGGACTCTGTGTTCATGGTTTCAGTTAGGTGATGTGTGGGGGACTCTGTGTTCATGGTTTCAGTTAGGTGATGTGTGGGGGACTCTGTGTTCATGGTTTCAGTTAGGTGATGTGTGGGGGACTCTGTGTTCATGGTTTCAGTTAGGTGGTGATGTGTGGGGGGACTCTGTGTTCATGGTTTCAGTTAGGTGATTGTGGGGACTCTGTGTTCATGGTTTCAGTTAGGTGATGTGGGGGACTCTGTGTTGTTCATGATGTGTGGGGGACTCTGTGTTTTCAGTTAGGTGATGTGTGGGGGACTCTGTGTTCATGGTTTCAGTTAGGTATGGTGGGGGACTCTGTGTTGTTTCAGTTAGGGGGACTCTGTGTTCATGGTTTCAGTTGGGGGACTCTGTGTTCATGGTTTCAGTTAGGTGATGTGGGGGACTCTGTGTTCATGGTTTCAGTTAGGTGATGTGTGGGGGACTCTGTGTTCATGGTTTCATGGGGGACTCTGTGTTCAGTTAGGTGATGTGTGGGGGACTCTGTGTTCATGGTTTCAGTTAGGTGATGTGTGGGGGACTCTGTGTTCATGGTTTCAGTTAGGTGATGTGTGGGGGACTCTGTGTTCATGGTTTCAGTTAGGTGATGTGTGGGGGACTCTGTGTTCATGGTTTCAGTTTATGTGTGGGGGTGATGTTTCAGTTAGGTGATGGTGGGGGACTCTGTGTTCATGGTTTCAGTTAGGTGATGTGTGGGGGACTCTGTGTTCAGTTAGGTGGTTTCAGTTCAGGTGATGATGTGGGGGACTCTGTGTTCATGGTTTCAGTTAGGTGATGTGTGGGGGACTCTGTGTTCATGGTTTCAGTTAGGTGATGTGTGGGGGACTCTGTGGGTTTCTCTGTGTTCATGGTTTCAGTTAGGTGATGTGTGGGGGACTCTGTGTTCAGGTCAGTTAGGTGATGTGGGGGACTCTGTGTTCATGGTTTCAGTTAGGTGATGTGTGGGGGACTCTGTGTTCATGGTTTCAGTTAGGTGATGTGTGGGGGACTCTGTGTTCATGGTTTCAGTTAGGTGAGTTACTCTGTGGTGATGTGATGTGTGGGGGACTCTGTGTTCATGGTTTCAGTTAGGTGATGTGTGGGGGACTCTGTGTTCATGGTTTCAGTTAGGTTGGGGGACTCTGTGTTCATGGTTTCAGTTAGGTGATGTGTGGGGGACTCTGTGTGGTTTCAGTTAGGTGATGTGTGGGGGACTCTGTGTTCATGGTTTCAGTTAGGTGATGTGTGGGGGACTCTGTGTTCATGGTTTCAGTTAGGTGATGTGTGTGGGGGACTCTGTGGGGTGATGTGTGGGGGATGGTTTCTCTGTGTTCATCTGTGTTCATGGTTTCAGTTAGGTGATGTGTGGGGGACTCTGTGTTCATGGTTTCAGTTAGGTGATGTGTGGGGGACTCTGTGTTCATGGTTTCAGTTAGGTGATGTGTGGGGGACTCTGTGTTCATGGTTTCAGTTACTCTGTGTTGATCAGTTAGGTGATGTGGGGACTCTGTGTTCATGGTTTCAGTTAGGTGATGTTGGGGACTCTGTGTTCAGAATGTCAGTTAGGTGATGTGTGGGGGACTCTGTGTTCATGGTTTCAGTTAGGTGATGTGTGGGGACACTGTGTTCATGGTTTGTGATGTGTGGGGGACTCTGTGTTCATGGTTTCAGTTAGGTGATGTGATGGGGGACTCTGTGTTCATGGTTTCAGTTAGGTGATGTGTGGGGGACTCTGTGTTCATGGTTTCATGGGGGACTCTGTGTTCATGGTTTCAGTTTGAGGTGATGTGTGGGGGACTCTGTGTTCATGGTTTCAGTTAGGTGATGTGTGGGGGACTCTGTGTTCATGGTTTCAGTTAGGTGATGTGTGGGGGACTCTGTGTTCATGGTTTCAGTTTATGTGTGGGGGGTGATGATGTGGGGGACTCTGTGTTCATGGTTTCAGTTAGGTGATGTGTGGGGGACTCTGTGTTCATGGTTTCAGTTAGGTGATGTGTGGGGGACTCTGTGTTCATGGTTTCAGTTAGGTGATGTGTGGGGGACTCTGTGTTCAGAATGTCAGTTAGGTGATGTGTGGGGACTCTGTGTTCATGGTTTCAGTTAGGTGATGTGTGGGGGACTCTGTGTTCATGGTTTCAGTTAGGTGATGTGTGGGGGACTCAGTGGTTTCAGTTAGGTGTTCATGGTTTCAGTTAGGTGATGTGTGGGGGACTCTGTGTTCATGGTTTCAGTTAGGTGATGTGTGGGGGACTCTGTGTTCATGGTTTCAGTTAGGTGATGTGTGGGGGACTCTGTGTTCATGGTTTCAGTTAGGTGGTGGGGGACTCTGTGTTCATGGGGGTGACTGGGGGACTCTGTGTTCATGGTTTCAGTTAGGTGATGTGTGGGGGACTCTGTGTTCATGGTTTCAGTTAGGTGATGTGTGGGGGACTCTGTGTTCATGGTTTCAGTTAGGTGATGTGTGGGGGACTCTGTGTTCATGGTTTCAGTTGGGGGAGGTGATGATGTGGGGGACTCTGTGTTCATGGTTTCAGTTAGGTGTTGTGGGGGACTCTGTGATGTGTGGGGGACTCTGTGTTCATGGTTTCAGATTGTGGGGGACTCTGTGTTCATGGTTTCAGTTAGGACTGATGTGTGGGGGACTCTGTGTTGTTTCAGTTAGGTGATGGGGGGTGTTCATGGTTTCAGTTAGGTGAGGTGATGTGGGGGACTCTGTGTTCATGGTTTCAGTTAGGTGATGTGTGGGGGACTCTGTGTTCATGGTTTCAGTTAGGTGATGTGTGGGGGACTCTGTGTTCATGGTTTCAGTTAGGTGATGTGTGGGGGACTCTGTGTTCATGGTTTCAGTTAGGTGATGTGTGGGGGACTCTGTGTTCATGGTTTCAGTTAGGTGATGTGTGGGGGACTCTGTGTTCATGGTTTCAGTTAGGTGATGTGTGGGGGACTCTGTGTTCATGGTTTCAGTTAGGTGATGTGTGGGGGACTCTGTGTTCATGGTTTCAGTTAGGTGATGTGTGGGGGACTCTGTGTTCATGGTTTCAGTTAGGTGATGTGTGGGGGACTCTGTGTTCAGTTAGGTGATGTGTGGGGGACTCTGTTTCAGGTGATTGTGGGGGACTCTGTGTTGTTTCAGTTGTGTGGGGGACTGTGTTCTGTGTTCATGGTTTCAGTTAGGTGATGTGTGGGGGACTCTGTGTTCATGGTTTCAGTTAGTGATGTGTGGGGGACTCTGTGTTCATGGTTTCAGTTGTGATGTGTGGGGGACTCTGTGTTCATGGTTTCATTAGGTGATGTGTGGGGGACTCTGTGTTCATGGTTTCAGTTCTGTGTGATGTGATGTGGGGGACTCTGTGTTCATGGTTTCAGTTATGGTGATGTGTGGGGGACTCTGTGTTCATGGTTTCAGTTAGGTGATGTGTGGGGGACTCTGTGTTCATGGTTTCAGTTAGGTGATGTGTGGGGACTCTGTGTTCATGGTTTCAGTTTAGGTGAGTTAGGTGTGGGGGACTCTGTGTTCATGGTTTCAGTTAGGTGATGTGTGGGGGACTCTGTGTTCATGGTTTCAGTTAGGTGATGTGTGGGGGACTCTGTGTTCATGGTTTCAGTTAGGTGATGTGTGGGGACTCTGTGTTCAGAATGTCAGTTAGGTGATGTATGGGGGACTCTGTGTTCATGGTTTCAGTTAGGTGATGTGTGGGGGACTCTGTGTTCATGGTTTCAGTTAGGTGATGTGTGGGGGACTCTGTGTTCATGGTTTCAGTTAGGTGATGTGTGGGGGACTCTGTGTTCATGGTTTCAGGTGTTGTGGGGGACTCTGTGATGTTAGGTGATGTGGGGACTCTGTGTTCATGTGTGGGGACTCTGTGTTCAGTTAGGTGATGTGTGGGGGACTCTGTGTTCATGGTTTCAGTTAGGTGATGGGGGACTCTGTGTTCATGGTTTCAGTTAGGTGATGTGTGGGGGACTCTGTGTTCATGGTTTCAGTTAGGTTGTGGGGGACTCAGTTAGGTGATGTGTGGGGGACTCTGTGTTCATGGTTTCAGTTAGGTGATGTGGGGGACTCTGTGTTCATGGTTTCAGTTAGGTGATGTGTGGGGGACTCTGTGTTCATGGTTTCAGTTAGGTGATGTGTGGGGGACTCTGTGTTCATGGTTTCAGTTAGGTGATGTGTGGGGGACTCTGTGTTCAGAATGTCAGTTAGGTGATGTGTGGGGGACTCTGTGTTCATGGTTTCAGTTAGGTGATGTGTGGGGACTCTGTGTTCAGAATGTCAGTTAGGTGATGTATGGGGGACTCTGTGTTCATGGTTTCATTTAGGTGATGTGTGGGGGACTCTGTGTTCATGGTTTCAGTTAGGTGATGTGTGGGGGACTCTGTGTTCATGGTTTCAGTTAGGTGATGTGTGGGGGACTCTGTGTTCATGGTTTCAGTTAGGTGATGTGTGGGGGACTCTGTGTTCATGGTTTCAGTTAGGTGATGTGTGGGGGACTCTGTGTTCATGGTTTCAGTTAGGTGATGTGTGGGGGACTCTGTGTTCATGGTTTCAGTTAGGTGATGTGTGGGGGACTCTGTGTTCATGGTTTCAGTTAGGTGATGTGTGGGGGACTCTGTGTTCATGGTTTCAGTTAGGTGATTTGTGGGGGACTCTGTGTTCATGGTTTCAGTTAGGTGATGTATGGGGGACTCTGTGTTCAGAATGTCAGTTAGGTGATGTGTGGGGGACTCTGTGTTCATTAGGTGATGTGTGGGGGTGATGGTTTCAGTTGTGATGTGTGGGGACTCTGTGTTCAGGGGGACTCTGTGTTCATGGTTTCAGTTAGGTGATGTGTGGGGGACTCTGTGTTCATGGTTTCAGTTTAGTGATGTGTGGGGGACTCTGTGTTCATGGTTTCAGTTAGGTGATGTGTGGGGGACTCTGTGTTCATGGTTTCAGTTAGGTGATGTGTGGGGGACTCTGTGTTCATGGTTTCAGTTAGGTGATGTGTGGGGGACTCTGTGTTCATGGTTTCAGTTAGGTGATGTGTGGGGGACTCTGTGTTCATGGTTTCAGTTAGGTGATGTGTGGGGTTTCAGTTAGGTGATGTGTGGGGTGACTCTGTGTTCATGGTTTCAGTTAGGTGATGTTTGGTTTCAGTTAGGTGATGTGTGGGGACTCTGTGTTCATGGTTTCAGTTCATGGTTTCAGTTAGGTGATGTATGGGGGACTCTGTGTTCATGGTTTCAGTTAGGTGATGTGTGGGGGACTCTGTGTTCATGGTTTCAGTTAGGTGATGTGTGGGGACTCTGTGTTCATGGTTTCAGTTAGGTGATGTGTGGGGGACTCTGTGTTCATGGTTTCAGTTAGGTGATGTGTGGGGGACTCTGTGTTCATGACTCTGTTTCAGTTTAGGTGATGTGATGGGGGACTCTGTGTTCATGGTTTCAGTTAGGTGATGTGTGGGGGACTCTGTGTTCATGGTTTCAGTTAGGTGATGTGTGGGGGACTCTGTGTTCATGGTTTCAGTTAGGTGATGTGTGGGGGACTCTGTGTTCATGGTTTCAGTTAGGTGATGTGTGGGGGACTCTGTGTTCATGGTTTCAGTTAGGTGATGTATGGGGGACTCTGTGTTCAGAATGTCAGTTAGGTGATGTTTGATGGGGACTCTGTGTTCATGGTTTCAGTTAGGTGATGTGTGGTGGACTCTGTGTTCAGAATGTCAGTTAGGTGATGTGTGGGGGACTCTGTGTTCATGGTTTCAGTTAGGTGATGTGTGGGGGACTCTGTGTTCATGGTTTCAGTTAGGTGATGTATGGGGGACTCTGTGTTCATGGTTTCATTTAGGTGATGTGTGGGGGACTCTGTGTTCATGGTTTCAGTTTAGTGATGTGTGGGGGACTCTGTGTTCATGGTTTCAGTTAGGTGATGTATGGGGGACTCTGTGTTCATGGTTTCAGTTAGGTGATGTGTGGGGGACTCTGTGTTCATGGTTTCAGTTAGGTGATGTGTGGGGGACTCTGTGTTCATGGTTTCAGTTAGGTGATGTGTGGGGGACTCTGTGTTCATGGTTTCAGTTAGGTGATGTGTGGGGGACTCTGTGTTCATGGTTTCAGTTAGGTGATGTGTGGGGGACTCTGTGTTCATGGTTTCAGTTAGGTGATGTGTGGGGGACTCTGTGTTCATGGTTTCAGTTAGGTGATAGGTGATGTGGGGACTCTGTGTTCATGGTTTCAGTTTAGTGATGTGTGGGGGACTCTGTGTTCATGGTTTCATGGTTTCATGTTAGGTGATGTGTGGGGGACTCTGTGTTCATGGTTTCAGTTAGGTGATGTGTGTGGGGGACTCTGTGTTCATGGTTTCAGTTAGGTGATGTGTGGGGGACTCTGTGTTCATGGTTTCAGTTAGGTGATGTGTGGGGGACTCTGTGTTCATGTTTCAGTTAGGTGATGTGTGGGGGACTCTGTGTTCATGGTTTCAGTTAGGTGATGTTGGGGGACTCTGTGTTCATGGTTTCAGTTAGGTGATGGGGGACTCTGTGTTCATGGTTTCACTCTGTGTTAGGTGATGTGTGGGGGACTCTGTGTTCATGGTTTCAGTTAGGTGATGTGTGGGGGACTCTGTGTTCATGGTTTCAGTTAGGTGATGTGTGGGGGACTCTGTGTTCATGGTTTCAGTTAGGTGATAGGTGATGTGGGGGACTCTGTGTTCATGGTTTCAGTTAGGTGATGTGTGGGGGACTCTGTGTTCATGGTTTCAGTTAGGTGATGTGTGGGGGACTCTGTGTTCATGGTTTCAGTTAGGTGATGTGTGGGGGACTCTGTGTTCATGGTTTCAGTTAGGTGATGTGTGGGGGACTCTGTGTTCATGGTTTCAGTTAGGTGATGTGTGGGGGACTCTGTGTTCATGGTTTCAGTTTATGTGTGGTGATGTCAGTTAGGGGGACTCTGTGTTCATGGTTTCAGTTCAGTTAGGTGATGTGTGGGGGACTCTGTGTTCATGGTTTCAGTTAGGTGATGTGTGGGGGACTCTGTGTTCATGGTTTCAGTTAGGTGATGTGTGGGGGACTCTGTGTTCATGGTTTCAGTTAGGTGATGTGTGGGGGACTCTGTGTTCATGGTTTCAGTTAGGTGATGTGTGGGGGACTCTGTGTTCATGGTTTCAGTTAGGTGATGTGTGGGGGACTCTGTGTTCAGGTTTCAGTTAGTTTGGGGACTCTGTGTTCATGTTTGTTAGGTGATGTGTGGGGGACTCTGTGTTCATGGTTTCAGTTTAGTTGGTTTCAGTTAGGTGATGTGGGGGACTCTGTGTTCATGGTTTCAGTTAGGTGATGTGGGGGACTCTGTGTTCATGGGGGGACTCTGTGTTCATGGTTTCAGTTAGGTGATGTGTGGGGGACTCTGTGTTCATGGTTTCAGTTAGGTGATTTGTGGGGGACTCTGTGTTCATGGTTTCAGTTAGGTGATGTGTGGGGGACTCTGTGTTCATGGTTTCAGTTAGGTGATGTGTGGGGGACTCTGTTCATGGTTTCAGTTAGGTGATGGGGGACTCTGTGTTTTCAGTTAGGTGATGTGTGGGGGACTCTGTGTTCATGGTTTCAGTTAGGTGATGTGTGGGGGACTCTGTGTTCATGGTTTCAGTTAGATGTGTGGGGGATGTTCAGTTTCAGTTAGGTGATGTGTGGGGGACTCTGTGTTCATGGTTTCAGTTAGGTGATGTGTGGGGGACTCTGTGTTCATGGTTTCAGTTAGGTGATGTGTGGGGACTCTGTGTTCATGGTTTCAGTTAGGTGATGTGTGGGGGACTCTGTGTTCATGGTTTCATTTAGGTGATGTGTGGGGGACTCTGTGTTCATGGTTTCAGTTTAGTGATGTGTGGGGGACTCTGTGTTCATGGTTTCAGTTAGGTGATGTGTGGGGGACTCTGTGTTCATGGTTTCAGTTAGGTGATGTGGGGGACTCTGTGTTCATGGTTCATGATGTTGTGATGGGGGACTCTGTGTTCATGGTTTCAGTTAGGTGATGTGTGGGGGACTCTGTGTTCAGAATGTCAGTTAGGTGGTGTATGGGGGACTATGTGTTCATGGTTTCAGTTAGGTGATGTGTGGTTTCAGTTAGGTGATGTGGGGGACTCTGTTTAGTTTCAGTTAGGTGATGTGTGGGGGACTCTGTGTTCATGGTTTCAGTTAGGTGATGTGTGGGGGACTCTGTGTTCATGGTTTCAGTTAGGTGATGTGTGGGGGACTCTGTGTTCATGGTTTCAGTTAGGTGATGTGTGGGGGACTCTGTGTTCATGGTTTCAGTTAGGTGATGTGTGGGGGACTCTGTGTTCATGGTTTCATGTTACTCTGTGTGATGTGTGTGGGGGACTCTGTGTTCATGGTTTCATGGTTTTAGGTGAGTTAGGTGATGTGTGGGGGACTCTGTGTTCATGGTTTCAGTTAGGTGATGTGTGGGGGACTCTGTGTTCATGGTTCATGTGTGGGGGAATGTTTCAGTTAGGTGATGTGTGGGGGACTCTGTGTTCATGTTCAGTTAGGTGATGGGGGGTTTCATGGTTTCAGGTGATGTGTGGGGGACTCTGTGTTCATGGTTTCAGTTAGGTGATGTGTGGGGGACTCTGTGTTCATGGTTTCAGTTAGGTGATGTGTGGGGGACTCTGTGTTCATGGTTTAATTAAAAGCAACTTCAAAACATCATCATAAATGTGGTCCCAAATTTTGGCCCCACACATGTTTGTGGCCCTCACTGACATGCCTCAATCGATGGTTCCATCATACTGACTACTTGTAGCTGTCATTACACTTGAGTGGATTGGTCTGGACATACAACGGTCTCTATTTTTATTCCCCTATCACTACCATCCTAGTGTCCCAGTTCCCTTACTACCCCCCAGACAGCCAGTGGAATGGAACACCCCCTTGACTGGTTGAATGATGGGTGGCCAGATTACCATCCCTGGCACACCACAACCCACCCACCTCCCTTCACCAAACCCTGCCTTGCAGGGGGTCAACACAGGGCATCCCTCTCTCAGTCTGGGTCTTTGGGATTGGTACAAACAGGGAAATAACACACAGTCAGCTACCTAGTCCAACACACATGCACACAGCACACACCTACAGGCACATATCCTCTACCCCAGACACACCTACATCCCCTCTACCTATACAATACACCAGGCTACAGTTATTGAAATGTACCTAAAAGAAACCCCCCAAAAGCTCATCATGCCAGAACCCAAACCCGCCACAAGTCGATGCCGTCTGGTGCGGTCGGTGCGGTAGGATGCTCTGACAAATCTATTTGGGGCAAATTGTCAGTGAGAAACTTCCGCTCGAACTGCCTCGGACAAAACTGGCTGTTGGGGAGAGCAAATCCCGCTGCATGAGGGTGGGGACAATGGGGTTGAATGTGTTGATGTGCGGCCGGTGGCTAGGGAGGGACAATGGGCGGATTAGTCCGTCCCCTGGCTGACTGATTTGAGATGGCTCCTCTCGGGCCCTCACCGTGGGGAGTCCCATTGTCCACCTTCTGATTCCCACTTCTCACAAACTCCAAACAAAAGTCAATCTCTTTCTCAAGGGGGGAAAAATATCTACCTGGGCCATGTTGTTCTCTCTGCTCCGCTCGGGAAAGTGACCACAACTTTAGTTGCCAGGGATGAATAACTCCACTAACTAACTAACTTCCTATACTTTTCTCATTCGCCCCTTCTTGTTCTCTCTCTTCTTCCTTCTGGGTGTCTATCTAAGGTCCATGGTGGGTAGTGGGAAGGTGCTATACCCCCTGCCTGATCTGAAGGACGCTCGGCTGGGGTTTTCAGACTGGAGTGGAGCTGTAAGGCACCTGTTGGAGGCTTAGGCCTGCAGCCTGCAGCTTTGCGGCCCACGGCCCATTAATATTAAAATATACAGAGATGCCATCACGGGCCGCTCTGAAATCAGTCTGATGTCGCTCCTGGTATCCCTCTGGACCGACCTCTGCTTTCAGTCACTGGTGAAGAGCTTCTTTTTTTCTTTCTTTTTTCCTGTTTTCGCTTTTTCTTTTTTTCTCTCAAAAGGCTCGTTAACAAATTATGACAGCTGAGTAGAGAGGCTTAAGCCGTTCACGCTGCAAAGATAAACAGGTTAGAGCCCAGGAGGCAGGAGAGCAGGCTGCAATGTAGAAGAGCAGGGAACACTGTTGGGCTGGCTGCTAATATCTAAAAGCATGACTTCATTGATCTATATATGCATCCTTTCACACATCTACTGTATACTCAATAATATGTTTACTGTAAACACATAGTCACAGAGACTGCCAAAACTATACAATGAATCATTTGTTTATGATTATGATAAGTAGAATTTACAATAAACAGAGGCTTATACAGAACATTTTCTATTCCATATTATTTATGTAATGTTCAGAGTTCAAAACCCTTTATACAACCAGAATGAAAGAGTGCATTCTAAAGAAGTACAATAACTGTATTGAGTAGATTCACAGTATCTCAACATTTATGTCAGATAAAATAGCATTAAAGATAAGTGCAAAATAAATGACACACACACACACACACACACACACACACACACACACACACACACACACACACACACACACTCTGTTCTATCATGTCTGTGAACACCAACACTAGTCAAGCCATCTGTGGTTAGCAGTAAAGACTGTCAAATAGCTAAACAATGGTTGCCATTGGGTTTGACCACAACTATTGTCACGGTCATCTCTGGGTTCAACTGCAGTCATCATGGCAGAATGAGAGTCATTATACTCAAACCGTACATTTCTAGTGGCTGCGGTCCTCAGTCAATCAGTTCAACCGGCAGTGGACGCGGTCATGTCCCGTTCGATCTTCAGGTGCAGCAGAGCTCACCAGGCCTGCGTGCCAAATGGAACCCTATTACATACAGTTGAAGCCGGAAGTTTACGAACACCGTAGCCAAATACATTTCAACTCAGTTTTTCACAATTCCTGACATTTAATCCGAGTAATAATTCCCTGTCATAGGTCAGTTAGGATCACCACTTTATTTTAAGAATGTGAAAAGTCAGAAAAATGTTAGAGAGAATGATTTATTTCAGCTTTTATGTCTTTCATCACATTCCCGTGGGTCATGTGATGTATTAGTATTTGGTAGCATTGCCTTTAAATTGTTTAACTTGGGCCAAATGTTTCAGGTAGCCTTCCACAAGCTTCCCACAATAAGCTAGGTGAATTTTGGCCCATTCCACCTGACAGAACTGGTGTAACTGAGTCATGTTTGTAGGCCTCCTTGCTCACACATGCTTTTTTAGTTCTGCCCACAATTTTTCTATGGGATTGAGGACAGGGCTTTGTGATGGTCACTCCAATACCTTGACTTTGTTGTCCTTAAGCCATTTTGCCACAACTTTGGAAGTATGCTTGGGGTCATTGTCCACTTGGAAGACCCATTTGTGACCAAGCTTCAAGACCCATTTGTGACCAAGCTTTAAGACTGAAGACTGATGTCTTCAGATGTTATTTCAATATATCCACATCATTTTCCTACCTCATGATGCCATCTATTTTGTGAAGTGCACCAGTCCCTCCTGCAGCAAAGCACCCTCACAACATGATGCTGCCACCCCCGTGCTTCACGGTTGGGATGGTGTTCTTCGGCTTGCAAGTGTCCCCCTTTTTCCTCCAAACATAACGATGGTCCTTAAGGCCAAACAGTTCTATTTTTGTTTCATCAGACCAGAGGACATTTCTCCAAGAAGTACGATCTTTGTCGCCATGTGCAGTTGTAAACCATAGTCTGTCTATTTTTATGGCAGTTTTGGAGCAGTGGCTTCTTCCTTCCTGAGCGGACTTTCAGGTTATGTCGATATATGACTTGTTTGTATGACTTGTATGTCGATATATGACTTGTTATATACTGTGGATATAGATACTTTTGTACCTGTGACCTCCAGCATCTTCACAAGGTCCTTTGCTGTTGTTCTGGGATTGATTTTCACTTTTTCGCACCAAAGTACTTTAATCTCTAGGAGACAGAACGCACTCCTTCCTGAGCGGTATGATGGCTGCGTGGTCCCATGGTGTTTATTCTTGCGTACTATTGTTTGTACAGATGAACGTGGTACCTTCAGGAGTTTGGAAATTGCTCCCAAGGATGAACCAGACTTGTGGAGGTCTACAATTTTTTTTCTGAGGTCTTGGCTGATTTCTTTGGATTTTCCCATGATGTCAAGCAATTTTCCAAGCTGTTTAAAGACAGTCAGCTTAGTGCATGTAAACTTCTGACCCACTGGATTTGTGATACAGTGAATTATACAGGAAATAATCTGTCTGTAAACAATTTTTGGAAAAATTACTTGTGTCATGCACAAAGTAGATGTCCTAACCAACTTGCCAAACCTATAGTTTGTTAACAAGACATTAGTGGAGTGGTTGAATACGAGTTATGAGGACTCGTATATAGTGCCCTACCCATAGGGTTCTGGACAAAAGTAATGCATTATAGAGTGAATTGGGTGCCATTCGGACACTGCCTAGGTTAAATGGTCATACCTTGGCGTTACGGTCCTGCCTGTCATTAACTCCATGTAACCCTACGACATTGGAGCTGTCACCAAGACCCTCACAGTCACTTAGTGTGTCTTAATACAGAGCAGACTGCTGTTTCTACACTTGGTGTTTCTACTCCTGGTGTTCCTACTCCTGGTGTTTCTACTCTTGGTGTTTCTACTCTTGGTGTTTCTACTCTTGGTGTTCCTACTATTGCTGGGGATGTGACAGGTTCTGAAAGAGAAGAAACTCTGTCACACTGCTATTCTTGAATACTCACAAACAAGGTCCTTTGACTAGCGTGTGGAGTGTTCTAGAAATACCAGTGTGCTGGAGTATATTATTTTTTAAATATATATATTCTCCAGCCATGCACCTCAAACTATGCTATAGGTGTGTGAACCATACATTTTTCAATATTACAGCATCAAACAGCCCTTACCTTGACTGGATTCTCACTGATGGATGCTGTGATTGCTGGTCAAAATCCCTCTTTTAAGTTACCTACAAACTAATCAGTGGTACAGTAACGTTTTTTTTTTTAAAGATTGGAATTTTACAATGCAGTGTCATTTTGAAAATCCAAAACAATTATGCAGAGGTTGGTTTTTTCTTCCGTTTTCCTTTCTAAAGTTCCCTTCTTATTGTTCAAGTCAGTGCAGTCTCTTTCCCATCCTTAAATCCCCCCACCAAAGGTTCAGATACGAACAATCAAACAATACACAGATGCTGTCCTTCAGTCCTTACCCCCCTGCCTCAACCCAGAACTATCATTCATAACCTTTCTGTGGTGGCCTGAGAGAGAGGTGCGGTAAAGAGAGAGAGAGGAGAGATGGGGGGAGGGGGGTGAGGGGGAGGGGGTGAGGGGGAGGGGGTGAGGGGGAGTGGAGGAGAGCAACACGGCAGCTTATTTAGAAGACTTCCTTTATTGGAACATGTGCAGGCAGTTCACTCACAAAGGACTTAAATAGGATATTTTCTGTTCCCTATAGTCGCTTTCCCCCTTTTAAGTGCCGAGAGGGAAAAAAGTAAGTTTACAACTCCCTCCTCAATGGGGGCTCTTCACTCTCAGGTTGCTGGGACCTGAGTGACCTACGAAAGTTAATTAGGAGGTTAACAAAGAGAGAGCCAGAGCAGAATGCCTCGCCTCTCCTCCAGCCAAAGATGTCATCCATTAATTAGGAAAATCTTTAAGGTGGCCTTATTGAATTTACAGAAAGCCCCGCAGTTGGCGGGCAACAGTTTTTTGATCAAGCCCTTCCTCAAACAATGCCTTTTCTGGGGGTTAAAAAAGAACGAGAAGAAGAAAAAGGGAGGAGATTGGTGGGGTTGGAGGAGAGAGAGAAGAAGGGGAAAAAAGGAGAAGAAAAAGAAGAAACGTATGGGTTTCCAGTGCGGTACAGTTTAATGGGGGGAGCCTCTGATTGTGACAGCTCAGATTCACATGGGTATGGGGGGCATACTTTAAAGATGATGTCATGCAAAGGCAACCTGGGGACTTGAGGGGAGGAGGCGGCGGCAAGGGTGTGTGAGGAGCGGAGGGAAGCATACCACGCTCAAGCCACAGGGGCCACTCAAAGTTAACATTGCTGCCTGCATCTGGTCTAAGTCCTTTTCTTTTGCAGAGATGGGAGAGGCTTTCCTGCGCACACACCCTCCACCACCAATACCTTTTGACAAACCAGAGCATCACCTGTTTTACGGATAACTCCTCGATAACTAATTAACTGCAGAATTCAGGGGAGTCAAATACTCATGTAAGTTAACAAATTAGTGTGTAAATTCACACACAGGAGGTATGCTTGCTTTCAATACATTGTTCTGTCTTTCTCTACAGTCTTATTCAGTCAAATGATAAACCCTTATGCTTAGTTAAGTCCAAATTAACATTTATCCTGCAGCAATAAAACATGTTTGAATTAACATGCAGTTAAGTATCTTTTGATTTTGCACAGGAATCATTTTAGTTGACTGCATGAACATCAGAACAGTTTTCTTATGTGGCTAGTTCACATCCTCCACACTAGCTAGTTCACATCCTCCACACTAGCTAGTTCACATCCTCCACACTAGCTAGTTCACATCCTCCACACTAGCTAGTTCACATCCTCCACACTAGCTAGTTCACATCCTCCACACTATCTAGTTCACATCCTCCACACTAGCTAGTTCACATCCTCTACACTATCTAGTTCACATCCTCCACACTAGCTAGTTCACATCCTCCACACTAGCTAGTTCACATCCTCCACACTAGCTAGTTCACATCCTCCACACTATCTAGTTCACATCCTCCACACTATCTAGTTCACATCCTCCACACTAGCTAGTTCACATCCTCCACACTATCTAGTTCACATCCTCCACACTAGCTAGTTCACATCCTCCACACTAGCTAGTTCACATCCTCCACACTATCTAGTTCACATCCTTTACACTGGCTAGTTCACATCCTTTACACTATCTAGTTCACATCCTTTACACTAGCTAGTTCACATCCTTTACACTATCTAGTTCACATCCTCCACACTATCTAGTTCACATCCTCCACACTAGCTAGTTCACATCCTCCACACTAGCTAGTTCACATCCTCCACACTAGCTAGTTCACATCCTCCACACTATCTAGTTCACATCCTCCACACTAGCTAGTTCACATCCTCCACACTAGCTAGTTCACATCCTCCACACTAGCTAGTTCACATCCTCTACACTAGCTAGTTCACATCCTCCACACTAGCTAGTTCACATCCTCCACACTAGCTAGTTCACATCCTCCACACTAGCTAGTTCACATCCTCCACACTAGCTAGTTCACATCCTCCACACTAGCTAGTTCACATCCTCCACACTATCTAGTTCACATCCTCCACACTATCTAGTTCACATCCTCCACACTAGCTAGTTCACATCCTCCACACTAGCTAGTTCACATCCTCCACACTATCTAGTTCACATCCTCCACACTAGCTAGTTCACATCCTCCACACTAGCTAGTTCACATCCTCTACACTATCTAGTTCACATCTTCCAAACTAGCTAGTTCACATCCTCCACACTATCTAGTTCACATCCTCTACACTATCTAGTTCACATCCTCCACACTAGCTAGTTCACATCCTCCACACTAGCTAGTTCACATCCTCTACACTATCTAGTTCACATCTTCCAAACTAGCTAGTTCACATCCTCCACACTAGCTAGTTCACATCCTCTACACTATCTAGTTCACATCTTCCAAACTAGCTAGTTCACATCCTCCACACTATCTAGTTCACATCCTCCACACTAGCTAGTTCACATCCTCCACACTAGCTAGTTCACATCCTCTACACTATCTAGTTCACATCTTCCAAACTAGCTAGTTCACATCCTCCATACTTTCTAGTTGACATCCTCTATACTATGTAGTTCACATCTTACAAACTAGCTAGTTCACATCCTCCACACTATCTAGTTCACATCCTCCACACTATCTAGTTCACATCCTCCACACTATCTAATTCACATCCTCCACACTATCTAGTTCACATCCTCTACAGTATCTAGTTCACATCCTCCACACTATCTAGTTCACATCCTCCACACTAGCTAGTTCACATCCTCTACACTATCTAGTTCACATCTTCCAAACTAGCTAGTTACATCCGCCAAACTACCTAGTTCACATCTTTCACACTATCTAGTTCACATTCTCCACACTAGCTAGTTCACATCCACCACACTAGCTAGTTTACATCACCCACACTAGCTACAGTTGAAGTTGGAAGTTTAAATACACTTAGGTTGGAGTCATTTTCAACCACTCCACAAATTTCTTGTGAACAAACTATAGTTTTTGCAAATCTACTTTGTCCAAGACACAAGTAATTTTCCCAACCATTGTTTACAGAGGGATTATTTCACTTATAATTCACTGTATCACAATTCCAGTGGGTCAGAAGTTTACATACACTAAGTTGACTGTGCCTTTAAACAGCTTGGAAAATTCCAGAAAATTATGTCATGACTTTAGTAGCTTCTGATAGGTTAATTGACATCCTTTGAGTCAATTGGAGGTATATCTGTGGATGTATTTCAAGGCCTACCTTCAAACTCAGGGCCTGTTTGCTTGACATCATGGGAAAATCCAAAGAAATCAGTCAAGACCTCAGAAAAAAATTGTAGACCTCCACAAGTCTGGTTCATCCTTGTCTGGGAATTGCTCCCAATGATGAACCAAACACCTGAAGTTACCACATTCATCTGTACAAACAATAGTATGCAAGTATAAACACATCAGAAGACCTCAGAAAAAAATATAGTTTTTTTTAGACCTCCACAAGTCTGGTTCATCCTTGGGAGGAATCTCCAAACGCCTGAAGGTACCACGTTCATCTGTACAAACAATAGTACGCAAGTATAAACACCATGGGACCACGCAGCCATCATACCACTCTTGTCTCCAAGAGAAGAACGTACTTTTGTGCGAAAAGTGCAAATCAATCCCAGAACAACAGCAAAGGACCTTGTGAAGATGCTGGAGGAAACAGGTACAAAAGTATCTATATCCACAGTAAAATGAGTCCTATATCGACATACTCTGAAAGTCCGCTCAGCAAGGAAGAAGCCACTGCTCCAAAACCAAATCAAATCAAATCCAATTTTATTTGTCACATACACATGGTTAGCAGATGTTAATGTGAGTGTAGTGAAATGCTTGTGCTTCTAGTTCCGACAATGCAGTAATAACCAACGAGTAATCTAACCTAACATTTTCACAACAACTACCTTATACACACAAGTGTAAAGGGATGAAGAATATGTACATAAAGATATATGAATGAGTGATGGTACAAAACGGCATAGGCAAGATGCAGTAGATGGTATCGAGTAAAGTATTTACATATGAGATGTAATGTAATGTAGAGTATAAAAAGCCTAAAAGCTAGACCACGGTTTGCAACTGCACATGGGGGACAAAGATCGTACTTTTTGGAAAAATGTCCCCTGGTCGGATGAAACAAAAATAGAACTGTTAGGCCATAATGACCATCGTTATGTTTGAATGAAAAAGGCAGAGGCTTGCAAGCCGAAGAACACCACCCCAACCGTGAAGCACGGGGGTGGCAGCATCATGTTGTTTGGAGTGCTTTGATGCAGGAGGGACTGGTGCACTTCACAAAATAGATGGCATCATGAGGTAGGAAAATTATGTGGATATATTGAAGCAACATCTCAAGACATCAGTCAGGAAGTTAAAGCTTGGTCGCAAATGGGTCTTCCAAACAGACAATGACCCCAAGCATACCTCCAAAGTTGTGGCAAAATGGGTTAAGGACAACAAAGTCAAGGTATTGGAGTGGCCATCACAAAGCCCTGACCTCAATCCCATAGACAATTTGTGGGCAGAACTGAAAAAGTGTGTGCGAGCAAGGAGGTCTACAAACATGACTCAGTTACACCAGCTCTGTCAGGAGAAATGGGTCAAAATTCACCCAGCTTATTGTGGGAAGCTTGTGGAAGGCTACCCGAAACGTTTGAACCAAGTTAAACCATTTAAAGGCAATGCTACCAAATATTAATTGAGTAGTAACTGTAGTAACATCCTCCACACTATCTAGTTCACATCCTCCACACTATCTAGTTCACATCGTCTACATCCTCCACACTAGCTAGTGCACATCCTCCACACTAGCTAGTGCACATCCTCCATACTAGCTAGTTCACATCCTCTACACTATCTAGTTCACATCCTCTACACTATCTAGTTCACATCCTCTACACTATCTAGTTCACATCCTCCACACTATCTAGTTCACATCCTCCACACTAGCTAGTTCACATCCTCCACACTATCTAGTTCACATCGTCTACATCCTCCACACTAGCTAGTGCACATCCTCCACACTAGCTAGTACACATCCTCCATACTAGCTAGTTCACATCCTCCACACTATCTAGTTCACATCCTCTACACTATCTAGTTCACATCCTCTACACTATCTAGTTCACATCCTCTACACTATGTAGTTCACATCCTCTACACTATCTAGTTCACATCCTCTACACTATCTAGTTCACATCCTCTACACTATCTAGTTCACATCCTCTACACTATCTAGTTCACATCCTCTACACTATCTAGTTCACATCCTCTACACTATCTAGTTCACATCCTCTACACTATCTAGTTCACATCCTCCACACTATCTAGTTCACATCCTCCACACTATCTAGTTCACATCCTCCACACTATCTAGTTCCCATCCTCCACACTCGCAAGTTCACATCCTCCACACTAGCTAGTTCACATCCTCTACACTATCAGTGTAACGGATGTCGTCTTCCTCTTCTGAGGAGGAGTAGGAAATATCAGACCAATATACAGCTCGGCAAGTGTTTGTCATATGTATTACACTGAACACAGGAAACAAACGAACAAGCGAATAAAGAAAAACCGAAACAGTCCCGAATGGTGAACAACACTGAAACGGAAAATAACCACCCACAAACAAGATTGGGGAAACAGGCTACTTAAGTATGGTTCTCAATCAGAGACAACGATTGACAGCTGCCTCTGATTGGGAACCATACCAGGCCAAACACATAGAAATATAAACACAAGAACAAAACATAGAATGCCCACCCCAACTCACTCCCTGACCAACCTCAAATAGAAACATACAAAAGGAACTAAGGACAGGACGTGACAATCAGGTTCACATCCTTCACATCCTCCACACTAGGTAGTTCACATTCTCTACACTAGCTAGTTCACATCCTCCACACTAGCTAGTTCACATCCTCTACTCTATCAGGTTCACATCCTCCACACTAGCTAGTTCACATCCTCTACACTATCTAGTTCCCATCCTCCACACTAGCTAGTTCACATCCTCTACACTATCTAGTTCCCATCCTCCACACTAGCTAGTTCACATCCTTTACACTATCTAGTTCCCATCCTCCACACTAGCTAGTTCACATCCTCTGCACTATCTAGTTCCCATCCTCCACACTAGCTAGTTCACATCCTCTACACTATCTAGTTCCCATCCTCCACACTAGCTAGTTCACATCCTCTACTCAATCAGGTTCACATCCTTCACATCCTCCACACTAGGTAGTTCACATTCTCTACACTAGCTAGTTCACATCCTCCACACTAGCTAGTTCACATCCTCTACACTAGCTAGTTCACATCCTCTACTCTATCAGGTTCACATCCTCCACACTAGCTAGTTCACATCCTCTACACTATCTAGTTCCCATCCTCCACACTAGCTAGTTCACATCCTCTACACTATCTAGTTCCCATCCTCCACACTAGCTAGTTCACATCCTTTACACTATCTAGTTCCCATCCTCCACACTAGCTAGTTCACATCCTCTACACTATCTAGTTCCCATCCTCCACACTAGCTAGTTCACATCCTCTACACTATCTAGTTCCCATCCTCCACACTAGCTAGTTCACATCCTCTACTCTATCAGGTTCACATCCTCCACACCAGCTAGTTCACATCCTCTACACTAGCTCGTTCACATCCTCCACACTAGCTAGTTCACATTTTCTACACTAACTAGTTCACATCCTCCACACTAGCTAGTTCACATCCTCTACTCTATCAGGTTCACATCCTCCACACTAGCTAGTTCACATCCTCTACACTATCTAGTTCCCATCCTCCACACTAGCTAGTTCACATCCTCTACTCTATCAGGTTCACATCCTCCACACTAGCTAGTTCACATCCTCTACACTATCTAGTTCCCATCCTCCACACTAGCTAGTTCACATCCTCTACACTATCTAGTTCCCATCCTCCACACTATCTAGTTCACATCCTTTACACTATCTAGTTCACATCCTCCACACTATCTAGTTCACATCCTTTACACTATCTAGTTCACATCCTTACACTAGCTAGTTCACATCCTTTACACTATCTAGTTCACATCCTCCACACTAGCTAGTTCACATCCTCTACACTATCTAGTTCCCATCCTCCACACTAGCTAGTTCACATCCTCTACACTATCTAGTTCCCATCCTCCACACTATCTAGTTCACATCCTTTACACTAGCTAGTTCACATTCTCTACTCTATCAGGTTCACATCCTCTACTCTATCAGGTTCACATCCTCCACACTATCTAGTTCACATCCTTTACACTAGCTAGTTCACATCCTTTACACTATCTAGTTCACATCCTTTACACTAGCTAGTTCACATCCTTTACACTAGCTAGTTCACATCCTCTACTCTATCAGGTTCACATCCTCTACTCTATCAGGTTCACATCCTCCACACTAGCTGGTTCACATCCTCCACACTATCAAAACATTTGTGATTTTGTATTATTCAGAGCAACCTGAATGTGGAACATTTTCACACAATTTGACCATTTAACAGTTCAGATTGCAGGTTACCTATTCCATACCACATGATATTTGAACCAGTTGGGTTACATTGCCTGCTTTGCATCTTGTCGGGAGTAATACGTGAAATCATACACACATTCAGGACAGACATGCTTAGTTTGAGCCATGCAATGAAGATGGTGATGAGGATGATGATATGTGTATGGTTTATCAGGTCATGAACCTGAGCTGAACACCAAGTCAGCAAAGTCAACAACTCCTCTCTATCACTGAAATCCACAGACATCCCGTTTAACCATGATGAGGATAGTTCCTCCTCACTCTCACACACCCCTCTCCCGCCGTCTCGCAGGGGTCGGAGTGACGTGAACCCCTCACCCCACCCCCACCACGGACTAATCGGAGGGGAGGGTCTAGGCCTATGTGTTTTGTTGCTTGTCAAAAACAATCACTCCTCGGGCCATTACATTTACAGCACGTCGTACTTTAATTGGTGTAACCGAGTGAGCGCTGAGAGGCGGGGGAGGCGGCCCACAAAGAACAGCGCGCAGTGAATGAGAAGAGACTCGCACAAAACTCCTCTTCACAGTGAAAAAAAGTTCAGAGTTAGTCACTAACAAGGTGGTATAGAGGGGCTCTCTTTTTAAGTGATACCAAGTTACACTGTTCCGGCCAAAAGCTAGAAAACCATTAACCGCAGTGTTTGGCCCTAAATGTTTTCGTTGAACAGGCCGTGCGTAAACAACTGGTAAGAAAATGAATTACGGGCAAAAAAACAGATGGGGGAATTCACTATTTAAATGTATCTCAATGGTTTTAGGGGTTAGTTAAGGCGTTATTTTTCTCTTTATAATATGACGAAATGACCACCTGTAAAATTACAGACTGGGACCAATAGGCCTATACTTCATGGTATAACAACTTTATCACTGGTGCGCCTCCATACCCAGAAACCTCTCTCCCCCCCCTCTCTCTCTATCTCCCTCTCTCCCTCGCCCGCTCGCCCTTCCTTCTGTTTGGGCACTGGAGGTTGTCAGCCGGGGTTTATGTTCAGTTCACTGAAGCTGAAAGAAGTCAGCTTCGTGTCTTGTTATGAAACAAGACGTCTCTGCCTCCCAGTTCGCGGGAGCGATGAGAAGTGGTCGCGGCGAGCTGGGGGAGCAGAGCGCTCTCCGCGCCAGGCCCATCCCTAGAGGCGACCAGCAGTGAGGAAGTCAAAGCAGCTTTTGTGTCGCTTCTGCTGGCTGCATGTTTGTTAATTATCCCGTCTATGTGCTCAGACAACTTGGGCTCCCCGAGAGAGCCAACCAACCCAGTCGACGGAAGAGCGCACAACACACCGTCAACAAAGATTAACTTCTCTCAGAGCCATGCACCGAGATGTCTGAATGGGAAGACACTGCAAAACAAAGAGCTATCTTGTGTGAACTGCTACCAATAGACTAAAATATTCAAACCACATTTTCCTGTTTATGTTGCCTATTTACACACAGGCAGTTAGCGGACTAAACTCCACTCCATGGTGAAGGAAGTTTCCATCACCATGGAGTGGATTTTTTGCTGCTAACATACAGTGTGACATTTAGGTCTACCCAAAGGCAGTTTGGGGTATAGGCATATAGGCCTACACCTGTTGATCATTAGTGACCAAATCGATCCAGATGCTTTGCAATTATGATGAGGGGGATAATATTCATATCAGCAGCAGCCTCTGTAGAGGTATAAGGGCTTCCTACTGGCTGTACTTCACTCCTTATCAAATTGATATTGGCCAGCAGTTTTGGGGCTAAAAGGAAACTAGGCTTATTCTGCACCCACTCAGATAACCATACCCAAAACTCTTAATCGGTTTGGCACAGTCTATTCTAACTTTGGAAATAGTCAGTGAATGGCAATTAATCTGTTGGCAGTTCAGTCCCTGCGGTCTTGGGAAGCAGTTTGGGAGCATCCGTCTTTTTCTCCAGAAAGTGAAAGTGCACGTCAGTCCTCTGAACGCCTTCATTGAGCCCCAACTTGATGGTTCTCTCTCCCGCTCAGATCACTTCTTTAGAGCGCAGAATAGCGCCGAATAGCCTCGCCTTGATCAGCATCAATTGTCATCGCGGGTTTCGGGACACTTTGGCCGCCAGTGGGCGAAGTCAGGGCTAATCCCTGGAAAGGGAATCACGGGGAAAGAGAAAAGCAACAATAACCAAGTCAAGCGTAAAAAATGAAAGCGAAATCTCTATTATCAACTCCCTGCATTTCCCAGCTATCTAGTGAAAATCAGGCTAGTTTGTGAGTCGAGTCAGACGCCCAGGGATGAATATGGGGTCGCGCTGGGTTGGTAGACTCACACGATGAAGAGGGCAATATTTCGGTGAAAGGGGGCCTCGCATTTGCAAAATCCCTCTCACATCCCGACATAACCATTAAATGCAGACTGACTTTATGTTGTATAGAGAGCGACAAACAAGAAAAGAGGCACAGTTCTCCAATGAAAGAATGGGGTTTTGGAGGATTAGGGACGGCCCGAAGGATGAAGAATAACTTCTGCATAACTTTACAGCTATTTTCTCCCCTTGCTTGCAAGAGCCAAGTTTACTGCTAAACCGGTTTAAATTTAACCCCTTATTGCACCCACTCTCCCAGATTTCCTTGCAACAAATTCATGTTGGTTTATGCAAAAATCTTACATTTCTTACGCAATCATTTTTCATAAACTACTTCATCAGATCTAGCCTAAGTGTTTTCAAAATATCTGTCTTATATCATATTGGCTTATCTTTCTATTTATAACTCGACGTGAATAAGTAGTTATTATGACTAATATCACATGCCTATAAGTAGGCCTAAACTGTAACGGAAAACTGTATACGATCATTTGAGATATAATCAACAGTAAAAAAAAAATCTCAAAGGTGTTACTGCAGCATACTGTAAATGATGGTGCGTTGAGGGAAAATTACTGTATTTCAAATGGTACCTTTCACCCCTCAGAATACAATACCATACTGTGCCACAAACCTTTTGACCACTAGTGGGTGCATGATATTGTTGTTTCTGGGTCATTAACATATTTTGAGGCGTGCCTTGTAAGAGGCTATATTTGTTGCGCCAGTGAGGAAGAATGCTGTATCAATTTAACTCCTCTGTGGTTATAGTGTCCCATCAATTTATAGGGAGGACAGAATGGAGTGGCAACAATCCTTAAACCTTAAATGGTTGAGCATTTTGCCATGTCCTTTGGATCTGTTTTGCCCTTTGGTTGCTGCCAGTTTGGAAGCCTTTGTGAAGGCCTCTAGAAGTGCAGGTGATATAGAAACATGTATTTTCATTAATATACTATATTAAGTTGCTTACACCAATCCCTTGTAATTATAGTAAAATACAGACCCCTCCCCAAAAATAATTGCATTAACTCATTCTGATTATGGTAGTATGTACTTTATTATTATATTTTTTTTGCAGTATAATACAGTACATTTTATGGTTTTGTACTGTGTGTCATTACACAGTACTTGCTTTGATACCGTATTTATATTACAGTACATGTATTGTAAAATGAAATACAGAATTTCACTAGCCACCAACCTGTCTGTAAAATACTGTCAAATTCATACCAACCCCATACCGTGTAGGATATTTGATAGCACTATTGTTATCGGTTACAAAAGGTGTTGGGGAAGCTACTCTGAAAATATTGTTTACCGAACTACCAATAACGATACAGTTAAGATAGTTAAGATACAATAAAGCTAGCCGTAAGAAACATGTAATTTACATAACTAAAGTTATTTTGAAAAAGTAGCACACTACATGCAAACTACTTCGTGAAAAATGATCATACCTAATCTAAAATGTTATAGACCACACATTGCAAGAACATATCACTCTGGTGTCAGATGTTAACATAATGTGTAATTTAACCTATTAAACACAACAAATATGTTTCAAGTAAAAATTAGGCAGGTCTGGTGCCTATCTGAAAAAGATAGCAAATATTGTCTACTTTACCCATTATTTGATGTACGCCATTATATGCAAAAACGCAATTAACTACTAAAAACACTACCAAGATTTGAATTAAGTTCATCTACCACCTAGCTACACCAAAATGTTATTACATTCTAGTTGAACAGGGCTACATGTAATTCACTACTCCCCATCACCAGCCAACAATTATAATCCCAAAAATTCCTTGAAAGATTTGAAAAAAATGGAGTTTAGAAAAATTTCCTGAAGTTGCTTAGTTCAACATACTGCAATAGGCCGATTTAGAAGGGCAAACATAGCGCTAAAGGCTATGTAGCGTAATACATTTCAAAAATATAAATTACATTTATGCATGCAGTCCTCTTAGCTTGTGTGTATTTTCTGTCATTTATATTAAGGATATTAAGGTTAATCAATTAATTGGCCTACGCTATATACATTTTTATCCGTTTAAGAATAAGATGATACTGTCATGGTCTTATAGGCTTACTAATGTTTTCTTATCGAACGTGGAATCACGAGGCGGTTCTCCTCCTGCCTCATCACCTTACTGATGAGCCCTTGAGGCGATGGGAGACACTGCGAGCCTAATTAGGGATTTTTGTGCTCGTGGAGCCGGATTCGGTATCTATCACATGCTAATGAACCCCTTCAGTGGGTCCCATCCTTTCAATTCGCTACGGAATTAACGGACAGTCATGCAATATAGCCTAACAAGTTCTTAGATTGGCTTTAATAACGCATAAGGCAATAGTAATCTCCTAGACTTTATACAGTGTTTTTTTTTACTAAACACAAGTCATCACGTATTACAATAAAGGTAAATTCGGGGACTGTGTATTTTAGTTGTTTTATCAATGTTTATTCGCTTCTGAATCTCAGACTCTTTAGCCCAGCGAGTGAGTTTATTATTAAAAATATATATATATTTCACCTTTATTTAACCAGGTAGGCTAGTTGAGAACAAGTTCTCATTTACAACTGCGACCTGGACAAAATAAAGCAAAGAGGTGCGACACAAACAACAACACAGAGTTACATATGGAATAAACAAACATACAGTCAATATTACAATAGAAAAAGTATATATACAGTGTGTGAAAATGAGGTAGGATAAGAAAGGTAAGGAAATATATAGGCCATAGTGGCGAAATAATTACAATATAGTAATTAAACATTGGAGTGATAGATTAATTTGGTTTGCCTGATCAGGTTCTTCATGCGGTTAGTGCCTCCGGGCCGTCAGTCCAAAATACGTCCAAAACGGGACCCTATTCCCTATTAAGTGCAAAACTTTTGATCAGGACCCTTAGGGTTTTGGTCAAAAGTAGTGCACTATATAGGGAATAAGGTTCCATGTGGGCCATACACTTTTGAGGCGCAGAGAACTGTCTAGTATAGGGAAGGAACAGGAGGGGGGGCGTTTAGTGCACAATAAGCACAACATTGAAAAATATAGAATTATGAGAAATATGGAATTGTTGACACGGCTATGATCCTACAGACCACAAATAAAGTCCTTAGTATAAATTATAATCATTAGCATGGGAGGGGAGGGTTGTCGTTTGGTGCACAATAAACACAATTATGAGAAATGTGTAATTGTTGAAAAGGCTATGACCCTAAAACAGATATAGCTTAATGATGATAGCAGTTATCGTTATGCTTAGCTTAAGTATATCATTTTCCATCACAAAAACATATCAATAACATTCTTCAGTTAGGCATTTCCTAACGTTTATGACCAATAACAACAGAACAGAACTGTGATCATTGACTCATTTCCATTCATTAATATAGATTGTGTGGTCAAGTTCACAAACAATATGAGACAGAAGGTGTGTCTGTAGCCTAACCAGCTTTATAATACCTACCAACACAAAATAAAGAATTTCCTTCAGCAGTGAAATGCAGGCACACAAACAGACACACGCATGCGCGCAGACACGCACAGACCAGTGGCATAGCAGAGTTTCGCAGACCCCTGCAAGGTCCAAGCAATTTTTGTCTGTGTGTAAAGTGCTGAGTGATTTTTAAACATTAAATGCACTGTGCATTATGTGGGTTGAATGCTGTAACAACAGAATAAACCAATTAATAAAAGTTCCAAGGTGGTAGTGACTGTCCATTACTACTTATCACTTATTAACCATCCGTTATTCACATGACTTCACTTTATCGTCACTTGAGTCATCTTATCTCTCCAGAGCTGCTGCCATTGGGTGGATTGGCCTACTGGCAATTCTGGCTAATGCCAGAAGAGCCGGAACATCTTGAATTAGGATGGGCTGTTGGAAATGTACAAAAAAAGTTATAATTATATATACAGTATATAGCAATGAACCTGACAGATCTGCTGTGGTGCAGTCAAGGTAAGAAGGAAACAGAAGGACACTCACGCGCACTTACACAGATCATGTAGTCTACTACTACCGGTTAGGCCTAATATTTTGGCTGTATATTGCATGAAAATATTTCATACCTACTATTGTAGGCTAATTAGGGAGGAGGATTCGGGGAGATTTAGACATTAGGCTACTCAACTCTTAGGCTAATGGTATTCCGATTTTAGTTGAGGTCCTTTCCTGAATATAACAATGAAAAAATAAATGCTCAGAAAAAGTCTGGAAAGCGTTGGCTACTTTTGATGCACAATGGTTTTATAGTGAATGGCAAATACATGTATATTATTAATATCGTTACAGTGTAGCATCCAGGCGTTGCAGAGCCATTGCAAATATTGTACAGGATTTTTGGGGGTGAGATTACTATCTACTAGCCTACTACACATGATAAACCATTCAAGTCACTTTCCTTTCAAAATCACTAAAGGGATGAACATCTGAACAATTAAATGAACACGGTTTATGATGAGCAGAAGGTGCTCCGGAGGCCAGAATCCACATAAAAACGACATATTATCGCCAGACTTCTGAGCAGACATTAGAATAGGCCTTAATGCCACGCATTCTCTCCCCCTTATTTCCATTAGGCTCTGATGACTGCGAAATTGCTGCGGACTGCAAGTTATCAAGAGCCACTAATTTCACATTAAAGACCATTGACTGCAGTGGCTTGATTCGAGGGTTTTTTGACAATTATCACAATCAGAATTTGAGCCCAGATAATTTACCTTGACTCCGTGATTATTTGCGTCGTGCCATGCGCACATTTGAAAATTGCATAGTGTCAAAACGCGCGGCGGCGTTAGGCCTAAATAATGAGGAGGCGGTGATACGGGATCAGGAGGTGCACATATCTCCATATTGCCGCTCTCCTCTTCAACACGCAGGGTCACACTCATCTTCACACACTCCGTCATTAACTGGCTTCCTCTCTCTCTCACACACACACACACACACACTTTTTATGCATATACTATATATTAGTTATTTATTTTGTCTAAATGAACATTATAATATTTCACTAATTTGAGGCATTAAATAAGTATTCAAAGACCCAATTGTCCAAACTATCCAATATGAGGAAAAGCAGGTGACTTGCTGGATGCCGGTGCATTTTGTGTGTAAGTGTGTGTTGGTGTTTGTGTTTTGAGAGGAGCAGAATCATTCTCCAATCCTGTAAAGGGCCACTGAAGGTGATCATGTCTTCTCTGATTTCCAAATAGCCACCTTGACATTGACCTTATTTAGTACAGCAGAGAAACTAATCTGAGAGCCAGAGAGAGGGTTACAAAGTTCGCTACAGTATAACACATGCATGTGTTCACTGCAAAATTATACAATTACAGTTCTACAATCAGTTAATATTGCTTAATGGAGTATGTTGTAAAAAACAACTGGTTTCGGAATAACATTCTGAATCAGCACAGTGAAGCGCCCCCCTCCCCAGTTCTCTCGAGATCCTCATTATCACATGACCACAGTAGTAAGCAGACAGGAACAGGAAGTGATGGGCTGTTATTGTGTGTGAGCTTTGGAAGGTGCTTCTTAAAACTTCCCTATTTCACAAACATGTTTATTGTTAAGGTGGGTGTGTTATTGATAGCGTTGACATATTACGCCAATGCTCAAACGTCTGTTGTCGCTGTAAACACCACCATCCCTGGTTCAGAGCAGAGCGCAAGCGGCTTGAGGCAACTCGACTTGGCAGTGGTGCCTCAGTCGTCCGTGTTTCACCCCAGTCTCCGTTCACAGTTCTCTCTCAACCTGTTTTCGGCGTTTCCCGAAGATCTGGAGGTCAGCAATTACTGCGTCGCGCTGCTGGCTATCTTTGGGCAGCGATATTCAACGTATGTTAATTGTTTGGTGTCCGCCGCGCGCCCTGTCAAAGTGTGCCAAAACTGTTATGGCACCTACGGCAACCTTATGGAAATCTACAAAAACATATCAGACCAGGTAGCGTGAAAACATTTGTGTTTTTCCGTTGTTTTCTCTCTGCGTTTGTCATTCAGTTTTTATTTAGATTATGCATCGCCATGTTTTTGCCCTGTGCTGTGGGCTAATTGGTGTGCCTTGGTCACATGCGTCATGTCTTGTGACTGTTGCTAGTAGCCTATGCCAGTGGATAGTAGGGGAAATTGAAAATCACAAGACTAGTTATTCAGGAAACAATTAATAGAAAACTAATAATAAATAAACATGCTCAGTGACTAGGACACAAACCATGCCTTATTGTTGCAATAATTGAGATCATCTCTAGGTGTGCTTTGGCCTAATGGCACTGTTTTGCCACCTATTTCAGTTTCTTAGCACTTCAAGCTGTTTCCACTAAATCCTCAGTGTAAGATATATTCTAACCAGTAGGCCTAAACACGTGGGATCTTGAACACCCTTGGTGAGACTGCTTGTGTGTCTGTTTCCAGATGGGCCCGGGGAATGTGAGCTGCAGAGACAGCCTACTGCGTTCTGATAGGCTGATGTTGGTGTTCCTGCTCTACAGTAACCTGGAGGACATCTGGACCGCTTCAGAATGTAACCGTAGGTGGACTGCTTTGTATTATCAACACATTTTGTTATATGCTGATACTCCATGTACTCCTGTATATATCATTAGCTTTGCTATTTGCTGTGACTCTTAAGTTTTTTACTTCCTTTCCTTGCCTCCTTTCCTTTGTGATCGATGCTATGAAAATAATTGCTATGTGAATGCCAGGAGGCAGAATATATAAGTTTGATCTTTAACCCTTCCATGGTTCATGATTTCTGAATGATGACTCCCTGTCTCTAAGGTTGTGTAAGCCTGAGACACCACAGCCTGACCAATGACACCCTTTACTTCATGGAAACTCTGAACCAGTCCCTCAGCTGCTTCGAGAAGTACCAGAAGGTGGGTCCCTATTGTAGGTCAAAGAGATTTTAAAATCTAGTCGGGACTAAAATCCATCTAAAGCCACTAGGGAGGGAGAGGGGAGTATAAAGTTCAGTTCTGATATGTAGTTTCTAACTGAACTGTTTCCACTTTGTGTGATTTAGCAGGGTAACCACTCAGAGCTTTGTACGGAATGTAAGGCCACATACAGAGGACTGAATGAGCTGTACAGCCGCATGGAGAAGAATCACACCCTCTGCATCGACATCGAGGACTCTGTATGTATTTCACAGCCACAGGTTGTCGTTACATCTTGCGCTTTGTCATTCATGTTAGCCTTGGAAGCCCAGGCTTCCCATGTGCCTGGTAAACTTCTCCTCAGAAAGATGATGAAAAGGGGTGGGGTATGATAGTCTAGATGGAAACTAGTGACGTGTTGCCAATCAACTTTTGCATGGGTGGAGTGCCAAACAGGTTGGCACTAAAAAAAATATGTCTGACTTGCAACAAGGCAGTATGCATAAGATGCTAAACTTTTGACGCATATGGTACTCAAACATTGTCTGACACAGTAGGAAAAGAGACAGGGACAAAACAATGAAAAACAAGGAAATGCCTCTCCTGTGTTGCTGGTTAGGAGATCTTGTTTTCAGATTAATATGACCCTGTGCCACACAAAGCCTTTCATGCTATTTGTGGCAATATTGTATTAAATGGCATTTTTTTAGAGTAAAAATGGAAAAAAGCTATTTTAAAGGCATGCGTGCATACATTTTACATATGGGTGGTCCTGGGAAGTGAACCCACTATCCTGGCTTTGCAAGTGCCATGCTCTACCAACTGAGCTACAGAGGACCACTGTTAGAATTCTGTTTTCGCACTAGTGCAGAATACATTTGAGGATGTAAAGTTTAGCAATGCTCCCCACTTCAGTGAGAGCACTACTAATAGAAATGTGGAAGATGTGAAACAGCACCCCCTAGGGGACTCTTATGCTGTGTTTACACAGGCAGCCTAATTCAGATTTTTTTTCTGCCACTAGTTAGTCTTTTGACTAATCAGATCTTTTGCCAATAATTGAGTGAAAGATCCAAATTGGGCTGCCTGTGTAAACGCAGCCATTGAGAAAGAAATGGAGAGAGATGTCACCAGGGTTGCATCCCAATTCTCTCTTTCTCCTGAAGTGTGCACTTATTCACTTCCCTACATGGATTTGAAAGGAAATGACTGGTATGGAAACCCCCATCTAGCCCATGCCAACATCAATCCAATGCTTTTAAACTTGTGGGGAGTAGTGAACGTGTGCACAAGGTGAGATTATTGGGACGTACCCCAGTTTTGGTAGTGCCCGTGAGTTTCAAAGGAGGTGAAGTAGAAACTAGAAGGGCACTAGGGACAGAAGGCCAGACATGGAGCAAGGGAGTCAGATGGATAGAAAAGAGAGACTCAAATAGACGAGAGAGACTGTGTCCCCTTTTGTATTTATTTAATCTCCTGTGTTGTTGTGTTGATTGTGGGGGGATCTTGTCTTGTTTCAGATGAATATGACCCGTATACTATGGAGCAAGGATTTCAATTGTTCTTTCCCCCGGGCGGAGACTGTTCCTGTCATCGCCGTGTCCAGCTTCATGCTCTTTCTGCCCATCATCTTCTACTTGAGCAGCTTCCTTCACTCGGAACAAAAGAAACGCAAGCTCATACACCGTGAGTAACCAGCTTAATTCACCCATTGTTGCACGGAGAGATTCTTTGACGGGTTGGTTGGAGGGGGGTGTGTGGGGGTGGGAGGATGTATGCTGGGGAGGGGTGGTCACAGATTTTTCAAGTGAAGTATATGTGGAAGCCAGGGTGTCTCTTGAATGCATGCTCCTGGTTTATAGAGATTGTATCATAGGGGAGGTAGGAGTGTCCCAAATAATGTGGACTTGTAAAGGAGGGGTGAGGTAGTTCTTCTTAAGGGTCGGGAGTGGGGGAGAGAGGTTTAATGGTGTCCTTGTAAATAGTGGGTTTAAGCCTACTAATGATCTAGGCCAGGGAGTCGAAGAGCGATACATTACACTGTTTATTTGACGCGTGGAATAATGGCGAAGCAACGGTTTCAGACTAAATGTTGTGTGGTGGCTAACAGTTACTCTTTTTCCTCTCCAGCCAAACGAGCCAAGTCCAACCCCAGCTTCATTAACATCCAGGACAAGTTCAGCTGAGGAGATGGAAGAGAATGAGGAGAAGATAGATCAGATAATGACTTTATTAACCCTGTGGGGAAATTTTGGTTGTCGCTCTGTGCATACATATAATCAACAATAGACAAAGTACATACAGTATACAGGTAGAAAAGTACAGTTCATGAGTGATCAGTGATCATCCATACACTATAGACAACAGAACACACTGTCAACTACAATGTTAGATATAGGCCACACAGGAGGTTGGTGGCACCTTAAATGGGGAGGATGGGCTTGTGGTAATGGCTGGAGCGGAATAGGTGGAATGGTATCAGTCATTCCATTGACTCCTTTCCAGTCATTATTATGAGCCGTCCTCCCCTCAGCAGCCTCCACTGATAGGCCAGCCCGATGCTCCTACTTGTGGTTTAAACATTCAGGAACCTTACTACCGCTTGGACAAAGGATAATTTGGCTCTATTCCTTTGGTTTTCTGTAACGTCTCCTTGAGCAGAGTAGCTAAAATTCCTGATAAAGAGGATGTCTGGAGTCCATCAGTACCTTGTGGGGTTTTGAGGGCTCTTATATCATAAATGACCTCCAGACCTGTCTGCTTGAACTCTAGCACCTTACTAGCAGAGCTTACAATTTCTCTGCGAGACATAATTTAAAAAAATTAAACCTTTATTTAACTAGGCAAGTCAGTTAAGAACAAATTCTTATTTACAATGGCTGCCTACCCCAGACGACATTGGGCTAATTGTGCACTGCTCTTTGGGACACCTAATCACGACCGGATGTGATACAGACTTGATTCGAACCAGGGACTGTAGTGATGCCTCTTGCACTGAGATGCAGCGCCTTAGACCGCTGCACCACTCAGGAGCGGAAATTACAATTTCCGTACCAGACAAAGAGGAAGAATCTTTGTTGTCCAAAACCGCACCTGGATGCAAATGTAATTTCATCTATGGCTGTGGTTTCAGCCAGGGGTGTATTCATTACGTCTTGCAACAGAAACCGTTTAAGAACCAAACGGGAGCAAATTTAATGGAACTAGGAGGGACCTACCTGAATTTGTCCAATATAAACTCTTTGTTTTCATTGCAAAACGTTTTCCATTTGACGTAAACAGTATCTTTTGCAACACGTTTTGCACCAGAATTCACATAATGAGCGCACCCTGTGGGAGAGGATACCAATCATTTTTTTAAAATATTTTTTTGTTTTATTTTTGCTGAAATGATATTTGAACCCTCGAGCCCCACCTCACCCATTGCTTCTACAAGGAAAGAGTCTGGAGATGAACCATAATGACTACTGATTTATCAGTAATGGGTAGTTGAGGTATATTTTTGTGTGCATTATTATTTTGTTTGTGTGACTAGATGTACTCTGCTGTGAAAGACAAACGACAAACAGGCAGAAAGCACTTGGATGTCTTAGTTGTGACGTATGCCTGCCGTGTAGATGTGGATGACAACTGAGATGGAGAGACATTTTTGTTTTTTTAAACAGCAAGGGGAAAGCACTCCATGATATCACAGAAGGCAGAGTGAGCCAGCTCTTTCAAACCTATTTGTTTTTTTGTTGCACTGTTAATGTCTTTGTCCTTTCCCACTGGTTATCACATGCTGGACTTGTTTTTTGTGTTATTTGTTTTTGTTATATTTGATAATGTGAGTAGTTTGTGGCAATTTGTTGTAATTATGTATCTGTATATTTGCCTTATAGAAGTGGCTTCCCTTTTGCTTAAAGATACATTTCACAAACTACGACTATTTCAGCTGCAGTAGGTTTTTACTGACCAATAACACGGTGCCAACTACTTTTGCTAGTTTTTTAAGACGTGTTAAAGTAACTGTTACTTTGTTACAGGTGTAAAATCCCTCTCTTGTAGCACTCAAATTGTACAGGATGCTTTAGGCCTACTTTTCAGAATCACTGTCAGATACAATTAATTCGTCACACAAAACCCCAGATATGCTACTTTCTATTTGACTTGTTACATTTTCCACTAGATTCATATAAATCTAAATAGCATAATACAAATAATCCCATCAATCTCATTTAAATAAATAAAACATTTACAAGCCAGCGCATCGGCGGATGTCGGACTTCCGCACCGAAAAATGTATGCAAGTGTATGGGGCATTTCCACGTCAAAGGTATATGGGTCATCCTGAGCTTTCTTGTCTCGGATATAGAACAGACACTTCAAAACATACTTCCTTTTGATTATTTCTTTTTTACTATATGTTTTGGCATGCATTAATCTTATTTAATGTGTTTCTATGGACTAATGGCGGTAAAGCCTAATTCAATCTTTCATCAAATATTTTTATTTTGTATACTTAAATGGGTCTTAAAATTCAAAATCCAATATTTTAATGATCTTTGGTATGACCATATTGGCAATTCCATATGTTAGCTTAGAAACTCAGCCCCTTAGACTCAAACCCATTATTAACACCATGTCTTAAATTATGTTCGTTTTTGAAACAAAACGTTTTCCTCACCGAATAGCCTAAATTCGTGATATGTAGACGAGTCACTGTATTTCAACTATGGGCATTCCTGGCACGGTGCTCTGTTAATTTTTGATCTGCTGTTTCACTATGCCTATTTCTTGTTCTGGATAAAAAGCTATTTCTCACAAGACAGGCCCCTTGTTTTTAGGGTTGCGTGGCCTTTTCGTTGGATTGCAACGAGATCGCTTTACCTCCGTCATTAGCAGCTGATCTAGATGTGGGATAAAGATAGGCCTATTTGGCCGAATAATCGCAGCAACACATCCGTTTAAACTCCCTTGGCTTTTTGGTCTTATGGAGTGCAGCCACCACTGCCTATCACACTGGTTGTAATAGCATTACTGTTCAGCCCCTGTATATGCTGAATCATATGATCGCGTTGCGCCTGCAGAACAGCTGAAACGTGGCCTTTCACTCGCGCTCTCCGAACAGCACAACGCGTTGAGCGGCTCTTGCGGAGCCCGGAGCTCGAGAATGTCAGCTTTGATTCCGTTAAGCCCCGTGGCTTTTCTTAGGCACACCGGGTTCTTCATTAAGCGGGGCTGAAAGTCATGGAACTCCTGAGTCGTTATGGAGAAAGCAAGTGAACCGGAGGTCGCCACGTGATGGAAAAGCTGAAATAACAATAACCTAAAACACAAGGCCAAATCTATACTGGAGTTGCTTACCGAGAAGACTGTGGATATTCATGAGAGGCCGAGTTATACTTTTGACTTAAATCTGCTTCAAATCTATGGCAAGACTTGAAAATGGTTGTCCAGCAATGATCACAAAACAATTCGACAGTTTGAAGAATTTTGAAAAGAATAATGGGCAAATTTAAAATCGGGTGTGCAAAGCTCTTAGAGACTCAGAAAGACTCCCAGCTGTAATCGCTGCTAAATGTGATTCCAAGTTTTGACTGAGTGTGAATACTTATGAAAGTAGACATTTCTGTATTTAATTTAATACATTTGCCGAAAATGGCTAAAAACATGTTCACTTTTTCATTGGGTGTAGATGGGTGAAAAAAATATATACATGCAACATGTAAAGTGTTGGTGCCATGTTTCATGAGCTGAAATAAAAGGTCCCAGAAATGTCCATAAATTATGCACAAAAAGCTTATTTATTTCAAATTTTGTGAAGAAATTTGTTCACATCCCTGTTAGTGAGCATTTCTCCTTTGCCAAGATAATCCATCCACCTGACTGACAGGTGTGGTATATCACTAAGCTGATTAAACAGCACGATTTTTACACAGGTGCACCGTGTGCTGGAGACAATAAAAGGCCACTCTGAAATGTGCAGTTTTGTCACATAATGCCACAGATATCTCAAGTTTTGAGGGCGTGTGAAATTGGCATGCAGACTTCAGGAATGTTCATCAGAGCTGTTGCCAGCCAATGTAATGTAATGCTAATTTCATTTCCATAAGCTGCGTCCAACGCCATTTTTAGAGAATTTGGCAGTACGTATGGTATGGCAATAGCCCTGCCCTCGATCGCATGGCGCCACAGAGGGATGTGCGGACAGCCCAGTACGTTACTGGGCCGAGCTCCCTGCAATCCAGGACCTCTATATCAGGCGGTGAGAAAAGAAGGCCTGGAAAATCGCTAAAGGCTCCAACCACACAAGCCATAGACTATTTTCTCTTCTGCTGGCTCTTGAACAGCTTCTAACCTCAAGCAATACGACTGATAAATAGCTAACAAAGTAGCTACACAGAGTTAACCTTGTATATTTATTGACCCTTTATTTAATTTGCTCTCTATGCACACTCACAGGGTCCAACACACTGTCACTCCAACACACACACAAAACACTCACACCATCATTTTCTCACTCACACATAATATGCAAATACATTTATACTGACTTTACACACATGCACACCCACTCACATACAAGCTGCCACTACTCTGTTTATGTTATATCCTGTTGCCTAGTCCCTATACCCTATATATAAAAAATAATATGTTGATTGGTGTAGTGCTGCAGAGATGGTTGTCCTTCTGGAAGGTTCTCCCATTTCCACAGAGGAGCTTGTTCAAATTAGTGGATTCGGCTATTTCAGCCATTCCCATTGCTGACAGGTGTATAAAATTGAGCACACAGCAATGCAATCTCCATAGACAAGCATTGGTAGTAGAATGGCCTTACTGAAGAGCTCAGTGACTTTCAACGTGGCACCGTCATAGGACCTTTCCAACAAGTCAGTTCGTCAAACTTATTCCCTGCTAGAGCTGCCCTAGTCAACTGTCAGTGCCGTTATTGTGAAGTGGAAACATCTAGGAGCAACAAGCGAAGTGGTGGGCCGCACAAGCTCTCACAATGGGACCGCCGAGTGCAGAAACGTGTAGTGCGTAAAAATCACCTGTCCTTGGTTGCAACACTGAGTACCGAGTTTAAAACTGACTCTGAAGCAGCGGAAACGCGTTCTCTGAAGTGATTACAATTCACCATCTGGCAGTCTTGAGGGACGAATGTGGGTTTGTCGGATGCCAGGAGAACGCTACCTGCCCGAATGCATAGTGCCAACGGTAAAGTTTGGTGGAGAATGAATAATGGTCTGGGGCTGTTTTTCATGGCTTAGGCTAGGACCTTTAGTTCCAGTGAAGGGAAATCTTAAAACGACAGCATACAATGACATTCTAGACAAATCTGTGCTTACAACTTTGTGGCAACAGTTTAAGGAAGGCTTTTTCCTTTTTCAGCATGGCAATGCCACCATGCACAAAACAAGGTCCATACAGAAAAGTTTTGTCAAGATCGGTGTGGAAGAACTTGAATAGCCTGCACAGAGCCCTGACCTCAACCACATCGAACACCTTTGGGATGAATTGGAACGCCCAACATCAGTGCCCGACCTCACTAATGCTCTTTTGGCTGAGTCTCTGCAGCAATGTTCCAACACCTAGTGGAAAGCCTTCCCGGAAGAGTGGAGGCTATTATAGCAGTAAAGGGGAGGGAGGGAGTGGGACTAACTACATATAAATGCCCATGATTTTGGAATGAGATGTTCGACAAGCAGGTGTCAACATACCTTTGGTCATGCAGTGTATCGTCGTCTATCACTCCAGTACTCCAGCCCATTGTAAATATGGTATTGGAACCAACTTTTTTGAAAAATATTTCCTGTATATAGTATGCTTACTTATTTGCTTTATTGTGTATTTCATATTTATTATTCCTATTTCTCATGTTTTCTTTCTAGTAATACATTGTTATTGATTATTGCATTGTTGGGTTTTGAGTTTGCAAGAAAGTCATTTCACTGTACTTGTGCATGTGAACTTAAAACTTTTGTGGGGAAAAATGTATTCTGATTGGCTGGGCCTGGCACTCCAGTGGCTGGGCCTATGCCCTCCAGGCCCCACCCATGGCTGCATCCCTGCCCAGTCTTATGAAATCCATGGATTAGGGCCGAATTTATTTATTTTGATTGACAGATATCCTTATATGAACTGTAAATCAGTAAAATCGTTGACATTTTTGCACGTTGCGTTTATATTTTTGTTCAGTATATTTAATCCATAATAGGTTGTAACACAACAAAATGTGGAATAAGTCATGGGGTGTGAATACTTTCGGAAGGCATTATATAGTGCATTCGGGAAGTATTCCGACCCCTTGATTTTTTCCCACATTTTCTTACGTTACAGCCTTATTCTTAAATGGATTAAATAGTTTTTTCCCCCTCATTGTCAGATGTGCGTACTGGTAGCGAAGTCAGGTGCAGGAAAGCAGAGATTTGTGAACAGGCACACACTTTATTTAGGCAAAACGCGCAAAATAGTCACAAGAATTATGTTTAACAATAAACATCTTTGTGAAAAATAACACAGAAAAAACAAGCCAGTCTGGCACGTCAACAATACACACTTAACACAAACAATCTTACACAAAGACATGACGGAGAACAGAGGAATAAATACATGTAGATTGATTGGGGAATGAAAACCAGGTGTGCAGGGAATAAGACAAGCCAGACCCTGTCCCCTCGAACACCGGGGCCTCACTGCAGTGACGGTCCGTGCTGGTCTTTTGGCACAGCGTGGCCGGCTGGAGGTGACCGTGTGCGGCTTCCCAGGTCTCCTCCGCCCATCTGAACCAATCGTCCACTGCAAGAGTCTCGGTCTGACTCTGATGCCACGGTGCCAGAACCGGCTGGTACCCCAATACACACTGAAAGGGGGAGTGGTTAGTGGAGGAGTGGCGGAGCGAGTTCTACGCCATCTCTGCCCAGGGCACGAACGCCACCCACTCCCCCGGCCGGTCCTGGCAATAGGACCGCAGAAACCCGTCCACATCCTGGTTCACTCCCTCCACCTGCCCATTACTCTCGGGGTGGAAACCTGAGGTGAGGCTGATCGAGACCCCAAACATTCCATGAACTCCCCCCAGACTCTCGAAGTGAACTGGGGACCCCGATCAGACACTATATCCTCAGGCACCCCTTAGTGCCAGAAGACGTGAGTAAACAGGGCTTCCGCAGTCTGTAGAGCCGTAGGAAGACCGGGCAGAGGGAGGAGATGACAGGACTTAGAGAAACAATCCACAACGACCAGGATCGTGGTGTTTCCCTGTGTGGGAGGAAGATCCGTTAGAAAATCCACCTACAGGTGTGACCAAGGTCGTTGTGGAACGGGTAAGGGATGTAGCTTACCTCTGGGCAGGTGTCTAGGAGCCTTACACTGAGCGCACACCGAGCAGGAGGAAACATAAACACTCAAGTCCCGAGCCAAGGTGGGCAACCAGTACTTCCCAGTCAGACAGAGCACCGTCCAACCGATCCCCGGATGACCAGAAGAGGGTGATGTGTGGGCCTAATAGATCAACTGGTCACGGACAGCAGACGGAACGTACTGATACCGAACGGGACACTGGAGGGAAACGGGCTCTGTACACAACGCCTGCTCAATGTCTGCATCCAGCTCCCACACGACCGGCGCTACCAGGCAGGAGGCTGGGACAATGGGAGTCTGATCCATGGGCCGCTCCTCTGTGTCATACAGTCGGGACAGTGCGTCTGCCTTCACATTCTGGGAACCTGGTCTGTAGGACAGGGTAAACACAAAACGGGTAAAGAACATGGCCCAACTTGCCTGATGAGGACTCGGTGGTCAGTCCAGACGAGGAAAGGGTGTTTAGCCCCCTCAAGCCAATATATCCATGCCTTCAAAGCCTTAACAGCTTCCGGTCCCCCACATCATAGTTCCGCTCCGCCGGGCTGAGCTTCTTCGAGAAGAAAACACAGGGTCGGAGCTTGGTGGCGTGCCCGAGCACTGAGAGAGCAAGGCTCCGATCCCAGCCAGTCCACCTCCGCTATGAATGCCAAAGAGGGATCCGGATGGGCCAGCACGGGAGCCGAGGTAAACAGAGCTTTTAGGTTCCCAAAAGCCCTGTCCGCCTCAACCGACCACTGCAGACGTACAGGACCCCCCTTCAGCAGTGAGGTAATGGGAGCAGCCACTTGACCAAAACCCCGGATAAATCTCTGGTAGTAATTGGCAAACCCTATAAATCGCTGCACCTCCTTTACCGTGGTGGGAGTCGGCCAATTACGCACGGCTGCATTGGGGTCACTCTCCATCTCCACCCCTGATGTGGAAATGCGATACCCTAGGATGGAAACGGCCTGCTGAAAGAACAGGCATTTCTCAGCCTTGACGTACAGGTCATGCTCCAACAGTCGTCCAAGTACCTTGCGCACCAAGGACACATGCTCGGCGCATGTAGCGGAGTATATCAGAATGTCATCGATATACACCACTCCACCCTGCCCATGAAGGTCCCTGAAAATCTTGTCTACAAAGGATTGGAAGACTGATGGAGCATTCATCAACCCGTACGGCATGACGAGGTATTCATAATGCCCTGAGGTGGTACTAAACGCCATCTTCCACTCGTCTCCCTCCCGGGTACGCACCAGATTGTACGCACTCCAGAGATCCAGTTTAGTGAAGAAGCGCACTCCGTGCATTGACTCAATCGCCGTGGCGATGAGAGGTAGCGGTTAACTGTTCCTCACCATGATCTGATTTAGACCTCTATAGTCAATGCAAGTGCGCAGACCTCCATCCTTCTTCACGAAAAGAAACTCGAGGAGGCGGGTGAAGAGGAGGACCGAATATACCTCTGATGCAGGGATTCGGAAACATATGTCTCCATAGCCACCGTCTCCACTTGCGACAGGGGATACACGTGACTCCTGGGAAGTGCAGCGTCTACCAGGAGATTTATTGCACAATCCCCCCGTCAATGGGGTGGTAATTGAGTCGCCATATTTTTTTAGAAGTCGAGAGCCAAATCGGCATATTCTGTGGGAATGCGCACGGTGGAGACCTGGTCTGGACTGTCCACCGTGGTAGCACCAACGGAAACCCCTACACACCTCCCTGAGCACTCTCGCGACCACCCTGTGAGAGCCCTCTGTTGCCAGGAAATGGTGGGGTTATGACGAGCCAAACAGGGAAGGCCTAGTACCACGGGAAACGCAGGAGAGTCAATGAGAAAGAGACTGATTCTCTCCTCGTGACCCCCCTGCGTCTCCATGGCCAGGGAGATGGTGATAGCCCGAACCGTAATGGTCGACTATCCAGAGCGTGAACCGGGAAAGGTCTATCCACAGGAATAATAGGGATCCTTAAACTAAGAGCTGACGCTCTATCAATAAAATTCACAGCTGTGCCTGAATCGATGACGAGCGCCTTATACTGGGAATGAGCGGAGAACTCAGGGAAACAAACAGGTACAAACAGGTGGACAACAGAGGACTCTGGATGAGAGTGGTGCAGACTCACCTGAGGTGACGCCAGAGTGCCCTGTTTGCTGCCTCGACTCCCAGAGGGACCAACCCGGGACCGACCGGCAGTGTGCCCTCTGCGGCCACAGATGGTGCACGTGAAGGCCCCTCCTCCAGCATCCCCCTAGACAGATCCACCAGTTGGTCAAAGGTGATGGTGGCATCTCTGCAGGTCAACTCCCATCGGACGTCCTCATGCAGGCTGCATCGATAGTGGTCGATGAGGGCTCTGTCGTTCCATCCTGCTCCGGCAGCCAAGGTCCTGAACTCCAGCGCAAACTCCTGTGCACTCCTCATCCCCTGCCTCAAATGGAACAGTCGTTCCCCTCTACCTTCGGGCGGATGGTCGAAGACGGCTCGGAAGAGACGGGTGAACTCCTCGTAGTGGTCCAACGCCGCGTCTTCCTCTTTCCACACGGCGTTTGCCCACTCCAAAGCTCTCCCAGAGAGGCATGAGATGAGGACGGATACTCTCTCCCTTCCTGAGGGAGCTGGGTGAACGGTGGCCAGGTATACGTCCAGTTGTATAAGTAACCCCTGGCACTGTGCGGCCGTCCCATCCTACTCCCTGGGAAGGGAGAGACGCATCAAACTGGAGCTGGACGGGACAGGTAGAGGCAACCCCGGTTGCGCTGGTCGAGGCACTGGAAAGACTTCCTGTCTTTCCCAGCGGTCCATGGTCTGGACAACAAGATCCATCATGGCACCGAGATGATGTGGCATTGCCGCGTGTTCCTGGACGCGCTCATCGACTACTCTGATCGGGGTAGCTGCTTCTGCTGACTCCATGGTTGGTGTAAGATTCTGTCAGATGTGTGAGTACTGGTAGCGAAGTCAGGTGCGGGAGAGCAGAGATTTGTGAACAGGCACACACTTTATTTAGGCAAGTGCAAAACAGTCACAATAATTATGTTTAAAAATAAACATCTTGAAAAATAACAAGGAAAAAACATTCCAGTCTTGCGCGTCAACAATACACACGTAACACAAACAATCTTACACAAATACGTGATGGGGAACAGAGGAATACATACATGTAGATTGATTGGGGAATGAAAACCAGGTGTGCAGGGAACAAGACAAAAAAATGGATACATGAAAAATGGAGCTCGAACAAGGAGAGGAGCCAACTTCGGCGGAAGTCGTGGCACTCATCAATCTGAACACAATACCCCATATTGACAAATCAAAAACAGGTTAAGAATTTTTGCTCATTTATAAAATTAAAAAAATACCAAAATATCACATTTGCATAAGTATTATGACCCTTTACATTGTTGAAGCACCTTTGGCAGCGATTACAGCCTCATGTCTTCTTGGGTTTGACACTACAAGCTTGGCACACCTGTATTTGGGGAGTTTCTCCCATTCTTCCCTGCAGATCCTCTCAAACTCTGTCAGGTTGGATGGGGAGTGTCGCTGCACAGCTATTTTCAGGTCTCTCCAGATATGTTGGATCAGGTTCAAGTCCGGGCTCTGGCTCGGCCACTCAAGGACTTTCAGAGACTTGTCCAGAAGCCACTCCTGCATTGTCTTTGCTGTGTGCTTAGGGTTGTTGTCTTGTGGGAAGGTGAACCTTCGACCCAGTCTGAGGTCCTGAGAGCTCTGGAGCAGGTTTTCGTCAAGGATCTCTCTGTACTTTGCTCCGTTTATCTTTCCCTCGATCCTGAAAGCTGTCGTAAAGGCAAAGGGTGACTACTTTGAAGAATCTGAAAAATATAATATATGTTGATTTGTTTAACACTTTTTTGGTTACTACATTATTCCATATGTGTTAATTTCATAGTTTTGATGTCTTCACTATTATTCTACAATGTAGAAAATAATAAAAATAAAGAAAATTCCTTGATTGAGTAAATGTTTCCAAACTTTTGACTGGTTGTGTATATATATATTTTTTATTGCAGCATAGCCTACATCACTGACTTGTTTGTGTCTATGGCTACAATATGATCATGTTCTATTTCATGAAAGTAGGCCTACAACTTTTAAAGTTTTAATTGTTGAAAAAAATTAACTTTCCATTCAGAACATTGATGGCAACCCTTCTGACATAAAGGCTTACACTAGTGCAGCACCGAGGCCAGCCTGGCAGCACAACATTGATGCAATGCCACATTGGGCATGGCATGTTATATTCGTACAGGGCAGAATTCCCTTAGGGCCAATTTATAATCCCTTTCCAACGAGCTTTGATTGGAATTGACTGTGAAAATAATTCTGCAGTAAGCAACAAGTTTATCTGAGATAAATTAATACAATTCTGTAAACCAATTCCATTTCCCCCTATAGCTTTTATTAACACCCTGACCTCTTTCAGACCAATTAGGTAGGTTGAACAGAATAGTTCATTTGGCATTGACCTTCCACTGTAGGTGATTTTTGGATGACAGTGACTCTGTTTCTTATGTTAACTTTTTGCACAAGATAAATTAAGACTGAAATTTAAACAGATCTTAGATCCACTTTTAGGGACATAAAGACATGGAGAGTGCCATTAAAGTTAGATGTTCTGTGTGTCTGTACCCTACGGAAGAATGGTCCCCGCTATAACCGGTAACCATTAACAAAGGAAGTAAATAAGACTTATTGAGGCTTACATTTCACTCATCAGAACTCTCGGCTTTCGTAATGTGTGAATTGTTGGTTGACGCTGATCAACTCTGGAAGCTGAGGAACAACACAGGAACCAGAGGTAGAAGCTAGGGACCAACAAGATGGAACAACAGAGAACGGATTCTGCATCGAGGTAGGGACACCGGACTGGGTCCGTTGGTCAAGTAGGCCTAATCTTAACCAAACAGTGGGGTATTAGTATTAACCAAACAGTGGGCTATTAGTATGTAATCTATGTAGCTATCTGTTTGATTTCTGGGAACTCCTTTTGCTTCTGTATACACCGTATTACACTATTATTAAAATGTTTTATTCAGGATTTACTAACTGAATATTGCCACCCAAGCACTGTTCACTCTGCTAACGTTGAATGGTACCAGAGCATTGGCTCTCGGACCAACAGGCTCCGAGACAGCTTTTACCTTCAAGTCAGACTGCTAAATAGCCAGACTACTAAATAGTAAATTATTAATAATAATGATAATAAACTATCTGCACTAACTCTATCTCAACAAGCTCAAACAGTCTCACGTCAGAATTAGAAGTTCATCCATGTTTCTCAAACATAACATTTCTAAGTAGTTCCAAATGTTCCAAAGTAGTTCCAAATGTAAAAGTGCTTAAGGTTAAGTTTAGGCATTAACTCTGAATGGTTAAGATAAAGGTTTGGGATAGGCTTAAAACAAAAATTGCAAAAACTTTCTATCACTGGATTCGAACATGCAACAGAGGCAGATGCTTACACCCATCTGCCATCACCACCCACAAAGCCCTATCAAAACCCAAACCTACTTGAAGGTAACAATGCTCACTGTTGCCCCTAGTGGCTGGTTTCCATGTCATCTCCTGTCATCCTTAGACATGAATGGACGTTGAATACTGACTTGTTTCAAGAGTGACCTGGCTGCTTTATCTTGCACTGACCCTACACACATTTACTATCCGCCCGAGTGCGGCAGCGGTCTAAGGCACAGCATCTCAGTGCTAGAGGCGTCACTACAGACCCTGGTTCGATTCCAGGCTGTATCACAACCGGCAGTGATTGGGAGTCCCATAGGGCGGCGCACAATTGGCCCAGCGTCGTCCGGGTTAGGGTTTGGCCGGGCTAGGCCATCATTGTAAATAAGAATTTGTTCTTAACTGACTTACCTAGTTTAAATAAAGGTTATATAAACAAATAAATATATATATGGACATTCACTAGACTATACAGTGCATTTGGAAACTATTCAAATCAAATCAAATTTGATTTGTCACATACACATGGTTAGCAGATGTTAATGCGAGTGTAGCAAAATGCTTGTGCTTCTAGTTCCGACAATGCAGTAATAACCAACATGTAATCTAACTAACAATTCTAAAACTAATTTCTGATACACAGTGTAAGGGAATAAAGAATATGTACATAAAGATATGAATAAGTGATGGTGCAGAGCAGCATAGGCAAGATACAGTAGGTGGCATCGAGTACAGTATATACATATGAGATGAGTATGTAAATAAAGTGGCATAGTTAAAGTGGTTAGTGATACATGTATTACATAAGGATTCAGTAGATGATATAGAGTACAGTATATATGTATACATATGAGATGAATAATGTAGGGTATGTAAACATTATATTAGGTAGCATTGTTTAAAGTGGCTAGTGATATATTTTACATAATTTCCCATCAATTCCCATTATTAAAGTGGCTGGAGTTGAGTCAGTGTGTTGGCAGCAGCCACTCAATGTTAGTGGTTGCTGTTTAACAGTCTGATGGCCTTGAGATAGAAGCTGTTTTTCAGTCTCTCGGTCCCAGCTTTGATGCACCTGTACTGTCCTCGCCTTCTGGATGATAGCGGGGTGAACAGGCAGTGGCTCGGGTGGGTGTTGTCCTTGATGATCTTTATGGCCTTCCTGTAACATCGGGTGGTGTAGGTGTCCTGGAGGGCAGGTAGTTTGCACCCGGTGATGCGTTGTGCAGACCTCACTACCCTCTGGAGAGCCTTACGGTTGTGGGCGGAGCAGTTGCCGTACCAGGCGGTGATACAGCCTGCCAGGATGCTCTCAATTGTGCATCTGTAGAAGTTTGTGAGTGCTTTTAGTGACAAGCCGAATTTCTTCAGCCTCCTGAGGTTGAAGAGGCGCTGCTGCGCCTTCTTCACGATGCTGTCTGTGTGAGTGGACCAATTCAGTTTGTCTGTGATGTGTATGCCGAGGAACTTAAAACTTACTTCCCTCTCCACTACTGTTCCATCGATGTGGATAGGGGGGTGTTCCTTCTGCTGTTTCCTGAAGTCCACAATCATCTCCTTAGTTTTGTTGACGTTGAGTGTGAGGTTATTGTCCTGACACCACACTCCGAGGGCCCTCACCTCCTCCCTGTAGGCCGTCTCGTCGTTGTTGGTAATCAAGCCTACCACTGTTGTGTCGTCCGCAAACTTGATGATTGAGTTGGAGGCGTGCGTGGCCGCGCAGTCGTGGGTGAACAGGGAGTACAGGAGAGGGCTCAGAACGCACCCTTGTGGGGCCCTAGTGTTGAGGATCAGCGGGGTGGAGATGTTGTTGCCTACCCTCACCACCTGGGGGAGGCCCGTCAGGAAGACCCATACCATTTTTTCCACATCTTGTTACGTTACAGCCTTATTCTAAAATGTTTTTTTTTTATTTTTTATATTTGTTTAAATGTTACGTTTCCTTCACTTTAAGTCAGCTGCACAAACCATTTTAAGGCGAATTTCCCCATTAAGTGAAAAAGTGAACTGTGCCCATGAAGTTCCTTAAGTGCTTCATTCAGTATGGATGTCAATGTAAACAATATTTGTGGAGGTGAATATTGCTTTCCTCTGACCTGGTTTCAAAAGGAAAACATCCACCAGCTGACTAACTAGGTAGCTAACAATGGTAGGTACACAATCCATGTCTCCAAAGCCAGCTGGCTAGCTAGCTACCTATTCTTTAAGTTATCTTTACACGCTAGAAAGTCATAGAAACAAGTTGAGAAAGAAGTAACTAAAATAAATGTTTTATCTTCTGAATCAATTTGTTTATCCTGTCTTGAACGTAGAAGTTCTATTTTGCGATCTCCCAAAATAAATGCGATCTCTTTGATTAGATGTTCATTCAGCGAATCAGGTCATCTCCATGGTAACCAGAGACTCTTTCTCCCTTACATGCCTTAAATTACGCTCTTGCCAAAGGAAATGTTTGAGTGGCTCTATGCAACGCCCTTAAACAAGTGCCTTAGGTAAGGGAAATAATTTCTTAAGGTAAACCCTTATGGAAACATTTAAGATGTATGCAACTGGGCCCTGTTCTTAAATGTACTCTTCTTATTACCTATCCTGATGCCTAGTCACTTTACCCTGCCTTCATGTACATATCTACCTCAAATACCTAATACCTCTGCACATTGATCTGGTGCTGGTACTCCCTGTATATGGCTCCATTCTTGTGTATTTTATTTTATTCCTCGTGTAACTATTTTTACACTCTGTATTGTTGGGAAGGGGTCATAAGAAAGCATTTCACGGTAAAGTCTACAAATCTTGGTGGGGCAAAAAAATTGTGGGATGCATGCCAGCAAAGCCACTACACAACACAACACTAAAAAATACATTAATTGCACTTTAACGGTGGCAAATGGTTCCCACAAACTGTTAGGTCCTACATAAAGCTGTCCTAACAGCAGGGTTCCAACAGCATTCCCAACACCTTAGCACTACTACACCTGGCTATCAGCGAAACCTTGTCTGGTAAACAAATGTGGTTTCTACTGACAATTGAGATATACTGTACAAACTGTGGCATAAGGGTATGAGAAGAGGATAAGAGGCAATCCGTAATTTCGATTAAAACATTAATGAGCGAGCTAGGACGGACGTAGTCAATATAACTATTCTGTTCAGCACTTTTGAAATTCAGATCATGGCCAGTTCTTACAGTGTTCTCCCTGTACGCCAAGTCAGAACCAAATGATAAATAAAGGGGGCATTTAAGCAGACAATGAAAGCTCTTACAATATTCAATGATTCTATTTCTCAAAAACAGGTTATAGGCAACATGTGCACCACCAAGTTAGAACAGTAGGGGAAATTAAGAGGTGAAAATAGACAAAATTATTAGGGTGAGACACATGGGCTATTTACAGTTTACCAGACAACACACACTTAGTATTAATTTCTTAGCTACAGTATACATATCTCCCTGGCATATTACATAATTTATGCAGCGGAATACAAGACATTTTTGGACTCACCTTGTTGTGCTGTGCTCACTTGAAAAGGAAGGTGGCGCGGCGATCCTTCGTAGGCAAATTTTGTTGTCAAACTTTGTCGTCTAAGTCTGGCATTCTCTGGATTTTTGATGCCTTCAAGACAACTGGGAACTCTGGAAAAAAAAGTTGAATCATGATGATGTGAGTGATCTTCAGGTCGTAGCTCTAGAAAGAGGCCAGAGTTTTACAATTCCTAGTTAGATGAAAGTTCAAAATGTATTTTCCCAGTCGTAGCTCATTTTTCCCAAGTTCCCAGTTGTCTTGAACTCACTAAAATCAGATTTTGCAGTTCTGAGTTAACAGTTGTTTTGAGCGCGGCACAAGTCATGCTTCATTGACATCATGGCCAATGTTGAATGTTTATAATTTTAAACTAGGAAAAGAGACCCTTAAACCCAGACTTGGACCACACACCCACTCCACTGAATAGCAGTCTAGTAACTGCTTTGCAACACTTGCAGTTAGTCACTGATTCCTTCCAAACCACTCATTGTTGAATTTGCAATTTCCAACTTGTTGTGTAATGTTTACGTCCAATGGCTGATGAGCACCGATATGTTTTATCTGTAATTTCTCTTCATTATTTCTCTTCATATGACAAGGGTTAAACATATTTTGCCAGTAGATTTTCGACTTGATTCATGATGATGACTGCTAACTAAGATTTTGAAAGTATGATGTTGACATGATCAGTCCAATCAAAGGTCTGTAGATATAATGTGATTTGTTGTCATTTTAACTGTGGCCAATGACCTTGAGCCTTCTTGAATGGGCACTTCTAATGTAACTCTATGGCAGGACCAAAGGGGCTTGAATTTTTGAGCTCTACGCTTAGACTTGGCGGTGATGTAGTGTCCCCATGAGTGACAGAACACTGAGTCAATCACGGCTCAATGCTCCGTAGTTTCTGCTGGCTTGTCCCACCACCACAGAAAGCACTGAGCTAGGCTGAAACACCTGCATTTTGGAGCTGCCTTACTAAAAAAAAGAACTAAAAAAGTGACTATGTTTGTATGCGGTTTTACTAACTCAATGATTTATATATTTTTTACATTGTTTGCAAACTGATATGTGACTCAGGAAAGCCACCCCAAAATGTGTATTTATTTATTTTTTGTTAAACTGTAGGGCTCAGCCCCACATGCCCTGAATGACTGGTCGCCACGGCAGTTGTATTCGGCGCATACAACAAATAAGATTGGGTTTAATTTGAATAACTACAAATGTATATTTTGGAAAGGTGATGTTGCTCTCTTTCTCCCATTTTTTTGCACAAAGTGATTAATTCAACATATAGTTTCCTAACAAGAATCTTATGCCCCCAGGTATCTTAAGCACAAGGTGACTGAGGCTTGCAAAAAAGCTCAAGAGAAACCTTGAGAGACAATACTGCTAATTTCATTCATGAAAGTAGAAGGGAGAATTTATTTCTGCTCCTTGTCTTTATTGTAACTTGGCCTTCACATTTTATGATTATTTTCCAATCCAATTGATGCTAAATAAATTTTAAAATTGCTGTCCTCTTCACAACAATGTCAAGCCCTATTCAGCAGCTAATTCCTCCCAAATCCTCACCCTCACCCTCTCTCTCTCTCTCTCTCTCTCTCTCTCTCTCTCTCTCTCATGACACTTTATGAAGTAGGGCAATTCCACTGTAACAGAATTGTGCTTAGACTCCGATTTTTTACTTTAAATTGTATGCCAAATAGAAAACATAGATTTCAAACCTTAACAAAGCATTCAAAGCATTCACAAGGACCACCTTTAACAATTTACACTGAACATTTTGCAAAAACAGATGCAAACTAGAAGAACTGTGCAGATGCAAAGTTTGGTAACAGATTTTCTGTAAAATCTCCCTCAGTTTTTTATGTGACCACATTTTCCAAAAACGTAAGAATCTGCTCCAAATTGATATTTTAAGATGTCTGCAGAAACAAATATATATATGGGTTATTTAACTACAGTAAGTGAAGTGGATCTACACCCGGTAACAGAATAGCGGTAACGGAAAGCACTATAGAATAGAGTGAGTTGAGAGTGAGCACTATAGAATAGAGTGAGTTGAGTTCCCTACAGTACAGCACAGAACAGTAGAGTAGAGTTACATACAGTAAAATACATGAGTGTACTCAACTCTAGTGAGGTCTACTGTGTTCTATACTGAAGTCTATTCTACTATACTGTACATTACGAGACTGTACTGTACTGAACTATACTACATTTTATTTTTAAACTTTACTGCACTGTACTGCACTATACTGTACTCAATATTTGTTACCTTGCTTTACTGTACTCTACTGTGCTTTACTGTACTGTGCTTTCCAAACTTGTGAAACATAGTCTATGATTGGTTCAGATTTGGTCCGCTCTGGACTTGACCAAGTCTGAACCGATGATGGACGTCTATGTTTGGGCCAAATCAAGGACCAGACCAAAAATCAACATCTGTGGATGTTGAAATCAAGGCCAGGGTGGACTGACCAAATTTCAACTACTTTGCAACATCCATGGACATCAGTAGTTGGTCGGTGCTCAGTGCGTAAGGATGCTGGTTATAGTAAATGGAAAGAGAGGGGGCTCATGTAAGTGTCAGAACAGACAGACACAGAGAGAGAGAGATTGTCCAAACTTTTTTCACACATGCCAGTGGAAGGGAGTAGTGTAGCAGTTGACCCAATGGTGGTGGTTTGTGACTACTATGAGATTTCCCATTGTAGCCAATTCAATATTCAGACCCCTTGACTTTTTCCACATTTTGTTGTGTTACAGTCTTATTCTAAAATTGATTAAATTGTTTCCCCCCCTTATCAATCGACACACAGTACCACATAATGACAAAGCAAAAACAGGTTTTTAGAAATTTGTGCAGATGTATATAAAAAAACTGAAATATCATATTTATAATAAGTATTCAGATCCTTTACTCAGTACTTTGTTGAAGCACCATTGGCAGCAATTACAACATTGAGTCTTCTTGGGTATGATGCTACACCTGTATTTGGGGAGTATCTCCCATTCTTCTCTGCAGATCCTCTCAAGCTCTAACAGGTTGGATGGAGAGAGTCACCGCACAGCTGTTGTCAGGTCTCTCCAGATATGTTGGATCAGGTTCAAGTCTGGGCTCTGGCTGGGCGCCTCAAGGACATTCAGAGGCTTGTCCCAAAGCCATTCCTGCGTTGTCTTTGCTGTGTGCTTAGGGTCATTGTCGTGTTGGAAGGTGAACCTTCGCCCCAGTCTGGAGGTCCTGAGTGCTCTGGAGCAAGTTTTCATCAAGGATCTCTCTGTACTTTGCTCCATTCATCTTTCCCTCAGTCCTGACAAGTCTCGCAGGCCCTGCCACTGAAAAATATCCCCAAAGCATGATGCTGCCACCACCATACTTCGCTGTCGGGATGGTGCCAGGTTTCCTCCAGACGTGATGGCTTGGCATTAAGGCCAAAGTGTTCAATCTTGGTTTCATCTTGTTTATCATGGTCTGAGAGTCTTTAGATACCTTTTGGAAAACTCCAAGTGGGCTGTCATGTGCCTTTTACTGAGGAGTGGCTTCCATCTGGCCACTCTACCATAAAGGCCTGATTGGTAGAGTGCTGCAGAGATGGTTGTCCTTCTGGAAGGTTCTCCCATCTCCACAGAGGAACTCTGGAGCTCTGTCAGAGCGACCATTGGTTTCTTGGTCAACTCCTTCTCCCCCGATTGCTCAGTTTGGCCGGGCAGCTCAAGAAAGAGTCTTGGTGGTTCCACACTTCATCCATTGAAGAATGATGGAGGTCACTGTGTTCTTGGGGACCTTCAAATGGTGCAGAAATTTGATCTGTGCCTTGACACAATCCTGTCTCTGAGCTCTACGGACAATTCCTTCGACCTCATGGCTTGGTTTTTGTTCTGACATGCACTGTCAACTGTGGGACCTTATATAGACAGGTGTGTGCCTTTCCAAATCATGTCCAATCAATTGAATTTACCACAGGTGTACTCCAATCAAGTTGTAGAAACATCTCAAGGATGATCAATGGAAACAGGATTCACCTGAGCTCAATTTCGATTCTCATAGCAAAGGGTCTGAATATTTATGTAAATAAGATATTTATGTTTGTTATGTTTAATACATTTGCAAAAAACAACAACAACAAAAAACTGTTTTTTTGCTTTGTCATTATGAGGTATTGTGTGTAGATTGAAGAGGGAAAAAATGTATTTAATCCATTTTTTTCCCATTTTAGAATAAGGCTGTAATGTAACAAAATGGGGTCTGAATCCTTTCTGAATGCACTGTAAATGTTGATATCACCTGGCACGGGACTTGCCTTCAACGTTGTTGTCTTTTGATGTATTCCTATGACCTTTTAAGACCTTTTCTGGTAGATGTTTTCTAAGACCCCTTTTCCATATATTTGGCCAGAATTCAAAGCCTTTGCTTATTCCTATTATTTAGTATAGAAAATGGTTGAAAAAAGTATATATTTATATAATATAGACTCTTAGCTTTCATCTTACACCAGATTTGACATGCTCTAATGAACTTAACCTGTTGGTGCTCATGGGTCCTTTTACATGGAAATGCCCAGTAGCCAACATGTCCTTCTTTATGCCAATATTAAGAAACTGTTAGTTAGGATATAAGTTGTTATGCAACCACCCGTTGAGCTGTCAATTAGTTAACTGGCTAAAGGTCAGGCTAAGCTAAGCTACCTCTCAACTCCTGAGAGATGAATATGATGCTTTGTTTGTTGCAGGGGGTAAACATATGTCCGAGTGGGGTGTGTGTGTGTGTAGAATTAGGATATCGAACACACACACAGAGCGAGCAGAGAATGTGCAGCGGAGTGAATGGTGCTTATTATGCACCTGTGAGGGGTCAAAGTCTGTAGATCCACTGGCTGGCTTATGGTATTATGATAGATTATAGAACCACACTCCTATGGCAGCAGTCATTCAGTTTGTAATCGCATACAGCTAGGCAGCTAGATTCAAAATAAACCCCTCAACCCTCTTGCTGAAGGGCCATTGAAAACAAGGCCCTCTCTCCTCCTTTAACCTACCCCTGCCTCCCCACTCCAGTCCCCCTGCCCCCCCCCCTCCACTCCCCCTGCCTCCATCCTACAAAGGTCTTATGACAGGTCAGCTGTTGGTGACAAAACAGATGTCGGATCATATGTCAGAAATCTTTGCTGGCTGACTTATGTTCTCTTGTGGCTCGGTAGTGAGGACAGGAGAGAGGGGGGCCACTCGAATCGTAACGGAGCGAGAGCAGTGCCCCAGGGGGTGAGGAGGGAATCTGTCAGACCCTGAAAGTGCTGCTGAGGCTGGGGAGGTGGGGGGGGGGCACTCTTTAGGGCAAGAACATCTGACCTCTGTGGGTGGTGCTATAGACAGGACAGGAGGACAGGATGGGCCCAGGCACTCTGCCATCAGCTTGAACAGACATCTTCATGTAGAGATGGTGGGGTTGTATTTCTGTACAGACAGCCGAAATGGGGTTAGGTTGTCTTGAAGCTAGAATCCTTAGTTGCTACATCCCTTTTTGGACTTATAAATTAATGTTATATACCCATTGATTCTTGAAGAATATAAATTAGAAATGCCTCACAAGCTTAGTTCAACAGTCGGACCCCATTAGAACACAATATATAAGCTTGTTTTACATTTCACATAAATGTTAACAAAACAACAACAAAACGCTTCACCATCTGGCAGTTTGAAGGACGAATGTGGGTTTGGCGGATGCCAGGAAAACTCTACCTGCCCGAATGCATAGCGCCAAGTGTAATGTTTGGTGGAAGAGGAATATTGGCTGTTGTTCATGGTTCGGGCAAGGCCCCTTAGTTCCAGTGAAGGGAAAACTTAACGCTACAGCATACAATGACATTCTAGACAATTCTGTGCTTCCAACTTTGTGGCAACAGTTTGGAGAAGGTCCTTTCCTGTTTCAGCATGACAATGCCCCCGTGCATAAAGCAAGGTCCATATAGAAAAGGTTTGTCGAGATCGGTGTGGAAGAACTTGACTGGCCTGCACAGAGCCCTGACCTCAACCCCATCAAACACCTTTGGGATGAATTGGCCTCATCGCCCAACATCAATGCCCGACCTCACTAATGCTCTTATGACTGAATGGAAGCCAGTCCCCGCAGCAGTGTTCCAACCAGTGGAGACTGGTGGGAGGAGCTATAAGAGGAAGGGCTCATTCTAATGGCTGGAATGGAATGAATGCAACAGAGCAACAGAAATATTTGGTTTCCATATGTTTGATGTGTTTGATACCAATCCATTCATTCTATTCCAGCCATTACAATGAGCCAGTTCTCCCCACTGGTTGCAACATCTACTGGAAAGCCTTCCCAAAAGAGTAGAGGCTGTTAACACAGAAAATGGAGGACCAATTCCATATTAATGCACATGACTTTGCAATGAGATGTTCGATGAGCAGGTGTCCACATACTTTTGGTCATGTAGTGTATCAGAAGTTATGCTGCTGCCCTCTCTTGGTTTCATTGATTCAGACAGAGAGATTAAGATGAGCACATTTCCAGATTAGAATCTTTGTGTTTTCCTTCGCCCACTGGGTGGCACTATAAGACTAACTATAAATCTATAAATCCACAACTTTTTTTTGCTCCCTCCTTCAACTGAAAAGGCTCTAAAAGGCACTCCCCGTTCCTAAAGCTACGAAGAGGTAGTTGGTTTATGAAATGTGTTGGGTATAAGTGACCCTCAAATGCACGCATACACAGACAAACGCATGTCCACACACAGACACACATACACACCTCCTACATCTCTCAGGTTCTATATCAAGCACAGGCAGAAATGGATCTGTGTCCTCTGCTTGACGTTAACAAACACTGCACATGAGTTAAGATTCAGATAACTAGGTCATATTCAGGTATGATAACAGTCTGTAGGAGTCAGGCCCGGGGCTGAGTGATGATATTATGTGATATTATTAATCCTCACAGAAGCGTCAGAGCAGAGAAATTACATTAGAGAGAGACCGTGAAAATCAAGCCATTACCACCTCTTCCTTACTGTCTGTCGGTTGTTTGGAGCCAAACAAGGGGAAATGTGTTGGATCACGCTGCGGTCGGGCCAATCAAACGCTCTGTGTAGGAGGAGGCAGGGTCAGATGACCGAGAAGATCAGACAGCTAAAACAGGTACATACTCACAAATCAGCCACTTTGTTAGCAAACTACTCCCCCTTTCCATCATACCTACTTTTTCCACGCCTCTCTTTCTCTCTCCATCATGTCATCTCCCCAAGCTTACTGTCTGGTGTGTATGTTAACGACCATTCCAGTTCTGTCAGTCAAACCCTGACAGGTTCAACATGAGCCCCAAACATGCCGGGATATATCCTGACAGATAGAATGAGCCTGTGCACAAACAGACAGACAAGCAGACAGAGAGACAAACCACAACACTCCAGACATATGTGGACAACCAGGGAAATTATAATTAGCCAAACAGACAGTGTTTGTGTAGAGTAGAGATGATTCAAACAACAAACACACCCAGTCCCCCACAAATTTTCTGTTATACTATTACTTATTCATGTTGTAATGTGTACTGATGATACATATGTACATAATTGTTTTGACTTTTATTTGTAGTTATTTTACCTTTATTTTACCAGGTAAGTTAACTGAGAACACATTCTCATTTACGGCAACGACCTGGGGAATAGTTACAGGGGAGAGGAGGGGGGATGAATGAGCCAATTGGAAGATGGAGATGGTTAGGTAGCCATGATAATCCAATTGGAAATGTAGCCAGGACACCAGGGTAAACACCACTAGTCTTACAATAAGTGTCATGGGATCTTCAGTAACCACAGAGAGTCAGGACAGCTCTTTAACATCCCATCCAAAAGACAGCATACTACACAGGGTGATGTCCCCAATCACAGTTAGGTTATTAGGATATACATATATATATATATTAGACCAGAGGATAGAGTGCCTCCTACTGGCTCTCCAACACCACTTCCAGCAGCATCTGGTCTTCCATCTAGGGACCGACCAGGACCAACCCTGCTTAGTTTCAGAGACAAGCCAGCAGTGTGACCGACCAGGACCAACCCTACTTATCTTCAGAGACAAGCCAGCAGTGTGACCGACCAGGACCAACCCTGCTTAGCTTCAGAGACAAACCAGCAGTGTGACCAACCAGGACCAACCCTGCTTAGCTTCAGAGGCAAGCACGCAGTGTGACCGACCAGGACCAACCCTGCTAAGCTTCAGAGACAAGCCAGCAGTGTGACCGACCAGGACCAACCTTACTTATCTTCAGAGACAAGCCAGCAGTGTGACCGACCAGGACCAACCCTGCTTAGCTTCAGAGACAAAACAGCAGTGTGACCAACCAGGACCAACCCTGCTTAGCTTCAGAGGCAAGCACGCAGTGTGACCGACCAGGACCAACCCTGCTAAGCTTCAGAGACAAACCAGCAGTGTGACCGACCAGGACCAACCCTGCTTAGCTTCAGAGACAAGCCAGCAGTGGGATGCAGGGTGCTATGCTGCTGGAGGACCACTTCAGATTAAATAACTCATCATTCAATGTTGCTTAGGTAAGGCTCATACAGACCTACTGGAGTGTAATCAGTGGATAGCTATTTAGATACATTGAGTGTACAAAACAAATATTAAGTGGCACCCCAAGGTGTTGAAAGTGTTCCAACGGGATGCTGGCCCATGTTGACTCCAATGCTTCCTACTGTTGTGTGAAGTTGGCTGGATGTCCTTTGGGTGGTGGACCATTCTTGATACACACGGGAAACTGTTGAGTGTAAAAAAACAAACAGCAATATTACAGTTCTTTACACATTCATACCAGTCCACCTGGTACCTATTATGATACCCCATTCAAAGGCACTTTTTTGTCTTGCCCATTTACCCTCTGAATGGTACACATACACAATCCATGTCACAATTGTTTTAAAGCTTTATTATTATTTTTTTATCCTGTGGCCTCCCCTTCATCTACACTGATTGAAGTGGATTTAACAAGTGACGTCAATAAGGGACCATAGCTTTCACCTGGATTCACCTGGTCAGTCTGTGGATGGAAAGCACAGGTGTTTATAATATTTTGTTCACTCAGTGTACAGATGGATGAATGAATAGATGGATACAGATTCATGTTTAGATTGATGCCTGTGCTGTTGCCGGGCAGCAGAGGGATTCCTGTCCAAACATGACTGTGTTGTTCAGGCATTCCACAGACAAAATGGCTACTGTTTCTTCCCACTCTTTATTTAGCCCACTACACCATGGCATCTATACACACACAGGCACACACACACACCTGCCTAGTAGTACTTTGAAGTAATGTCAGGTCAAAAATATAGAACTACTGCCAATCCACACAAACACAAACACTCAAGCATACGTGCAGGCAGCCCCCATTAACAATCTGCAATCACTCTCTCTGTGAACACACACAGACACAGTGAAACAAACTCTTTGTCAAGCCTAATTGCCCTTCATTTTCAGAGGCATGTTGTAACAATGTATCTTTCCTTGCCATGGTTCTGTTTTACACATGTTACTATGGAGCACCAGTGTACACACTGTCACACATTGTGTTTTAGGCTCCAGCAGATCCAATTAAGAGGCACTCAGCCGAAACATCTGCATCAATCTGTGTTTAGGACAGAGCTATGCTCAGAAACATCTGCATCAATCTGTGTTTAGGACAGAGCTATGATCAGTGACGTCATGCACCCATGTAGGACTGGTCTATTGAACATCATTGTTGACTCTGGTGAGGGTCTGTTTTCTGTTGTTCTTTCCAACACAGGTTATTATGAAGTTAATATATGCATGTACATTCAATCCAGGTAAAACAACTGAATAGCACTGATTGCTATGTTTCCTCAGATTGCCACAAGGGGGCAATGTTTTCAGTTTTCAGCAAGGTAAATTAGTTTGGATTGTGTGAGCTATATGTTTTCATGTATAAAAAGGTTGTCACTACAAGTGTGTGTGAGTTTGTGTGACCATCTAAGTCTGTGTGTGTATGTATATGAGTGTGCGTGGGCGTGCGTATGTCTGTGTGTTACTGCGATGTAGGGGTTCTGGATTATGGATGATCTTGCCCCGGGCCTTATTCAGAAAGGCCAACCAAGCGTGAGGTGGAGAGGAGAAAGGCTTCATTGTTATGGTCCAGAAGAGTGTCAGAGGTGCCTCAGAAAATAGATTCACTCACAGGGGGCTTAGGAGAAACACAGTCGGGGCAACCACCCCACAGACCATGACAACGGTCAAGCTCTTATAACGGCGGTCAAAGGGTTAAAGGGGTTTATTACATCAAAATGTCATAAGCATTCACACAGTGATGTTAAAGTGTAATAGACACTCACACTGTCATAAGGATTCATTTCCCACTAATACTATAGTATCTTAACTACACCCTGATATTACAGCGCTCTCGGAAAATCAGCCGTAGGCAAAATGGAGGCTAGAGCTCAAGAACAAACACTGAACCAAACTCTCTGAGTGCCAGATCAAACCAGGTGAAAACAAACCGGGTCAAACCTCCCAGAAGTACTTACGTGTGGACAGAGTAGACATAGTGTGGTGGTCCACACTTCTCTCCACTATGTTCTGACTGACTCTCTCTCTGTATTTCTCTCTCTCTCCCTCACACGACCCACCCTGACATCTGGTTTTACTCTCTGTGGAGACTTAAGGCCAGACAGCCAGCCAGCAACAGCAGTAGTAACAGCCACCATTAAACAAGCGTTTTCCCTAGCGTGATTTACTCCAGAGATAATGAGAGCTTAAAAATGGACAAAGCACTGCCACAAAAAATGGGAGAGTTATGGGCAATGACTCGTTTGGGCCCAAGTCCTCTCTGGGCGAGCTGACAAGGTAAAAATCTGTCATTCTGCCCCTGAGCAGGCAGTTAACCCACTGTTCCCCAGGCAGTTAACCCACTGTTCCCCAGGCAGTTAACCCACTGGTCCCCAGGCAGTTAACCCACTGTTCCCCAGGCAGTTAACCCACTGTTCCCCAGGCAGTTAACCCACTGTTCCCCAGGCAGTTAACCCACTGTTCCCCAGGCAGTTAACCCACTGTTCCCCAGGCAGTTAACCCACTGTTCCCCAGGCAGTTAACCCACTGTTCCCCAGGCAGTTAACCCACTGTTCCCCAGGCAGTTAACCCACTGTTCCCCAGGCAGTTAACCCACTGTTCCCCAGGCAGTTAACCCACTGTTCCCCAGGCGCTGAAGACGGGGATGTCGATTATGGCCCCCCGATAACTCTCTGATTCAGAGGGGTTAGATTAAACGTGGAAGAAACTTTTCAGTTGAAAGCATTCAGTTGTACAACTGAATAGGTATCCCCCTTTCCCTTTCAATTTCCTTGAGGAAGTTCAAGGCTGACCATCGTACTGCAGGCCGACTGAGCCTGTGTGGCTCAGTCGGTAGAGCATGGCGCTTGCAACGCCAAGCGTCGTGGGTTCGCTTCCCACTAGGGCCACCCATATGTAAAAGTAGTGGCCCCAGCCGACTTGTAAGTCGCTTTGGACAAAAGCGTCTGCTAAATGGGATATATTTTGCAGAAAACAGGATCTGCCATTATAGTGTCTAGAAAAATGGTTTCAAAGACAATGTTTCATGGTACAAATAGTTGCTTCTAATATACCAGATGTATGTTCTTGAACTGATAATTAAAACATTTAACACATAAGAAGTTATACGGAAAATTGAGTTGCTAATGGCAGCCTGCAGTACTTGACTTACTTTAACTCAAGTTGAGCCTTCAACTTGAGTTACTCAACGAGAGGGGGCAGCACTGAGCTAGCCTGCAACATCACTTCCTGGAGGAGCTCAAAAAATGTTATGTCATCCCGAGTTGAGTCTTCACAAAGAAATGAATGGTGTCACGTGATCGTTGGCTTTGACCATTCATATATACAGTCATTGGCATAGACAAGGGGTTCGGCTAGCTGCCTCCCCCCTCAATTCTGCTGCCTGCTTTATGGGCTCTCCCAGCTGCTCAGGGCCTCTGATTTATGGGGCTTCATCTGGTGCTGTGGGTACACTGTTGACGCTCAGGATGTTGAGTTCAAAATGGCATCCTTGTGCTACGATTCTTGGGAGTGTAGTTGTGGTCGGGGGTTGATGTTTGGGGAAGGGTGGGGGTTGGGGGGGATAGTGTGTGGGGTATGAGTCTGACCTCCAGACACACACCTGAAAATCACCTGAGGGACTATGATGGTTCTACAGTAAAGTAATGGTGGTGTTCAGTATCTGTATGTATTTGATTTCTCCCCAGTGAATGCAGTCTGTAAATGTGGAGTGTCTGTGGAACGACTGTGTTAAAAGTATCAGTTTGAAAAGTGCTTCCAGGGTTTGAATATCTTCTGCAGAGCAGTCCTTGGCCTCTTTGTAGCCATTGTGCAGACAGACACAATGGGGACACTGCAATCTCAGGGAAACTTTTGTAAAATAAAGTGTGACTCAGAAATCACAACTCAGTACTCTACTCTGGTAACTAATGGGTAACTAGCAGGTAACCAGCAGGTAACTCATGGGTAACTAATAGGTAACTAACATAACTAACATGTAACTTATAGGTAACTTATGGGTAACTTACAGGTAACTCATGGGTAACTAATAGGTAACTAACATAACTAACATGTAACTTATAGGTAACTAATGGGTAACTTACAGGTAACTTGCGGGTAACTAATAGGTTACTTACAGGTAACTAATGAGTAACTAATGGGTAACTCACAGGTAACTAACAGGCAACTAACGGGTAACCAACAGGTAAATAATAGGTAACAAATGGGTAACTAACAGGTAACTAACATTTTAATAATAGGTCACTAACAGGTAACTAACGAGTAACTAACAGGTAACTAACAGGTAATTGAGAGTTAAAGATAAACAACAACACAGCGTTCCACCCTGGATACTTCTCCCTGTGATGCTGCTGTTTCTTGTAAATGGGCGGGATCCCTATTCAAACGCTGTGGGGGAGTACAAGTGTATGAATCGCAGAGGGAGAGTTGTCCATGGAGGGAGAATTGTCCATGGAGGGAGAGTTGGCCGGCTTTCATTTGATGCCAGGATATTCCCTCCTCTGTTTCAGGGGAGCAGCAATGGTATTTAGGAATCAGCAGTACAAGGAAGAAGTAAAATTGAGAATGATCTGTTCTTCTGGTTAGGAGAGTGGACGGACTTTTGACCCAGTTGGAGAACACTGACATTTTGAAGTGATGTACTTGACCTAAAATTGCCAGCTAATCTCCAGGTCTTAACATGGAAAATGTGTGATTTGTTGTTATACTGGTAACAGTATGATACAAATAGTGTATGGCATTATGAGCATGTGGTATGAGCAGGGATGGAACTTCAGGATTTCAGGCACCGGTAAGCCAGGCTAGTAGGTCGTGATGTCTACTAGCCTGGGTAACATTTGGGTCCGAAATCTGTGCCATGTAATGTGTAAAAAGCTCAAATTTCACTGGCCCTTTGGGCTAGTTTGGCACATTTTCTACTAGAGCAGTCTAAAAAGTGTTAGCCTTGGACTAACGGGCTAGCTTAATTTCCAACCCGGGTATGAGTATCAAATAGTGTATACTACAATGCAGTCTTTTGAGTGGATTGTATCATGGTGACAGTCCGGTGACTCTTGACCAATAGGAATGCCCTAATGTGTTCAACTTGCCCGTCAAGTGAAATGTTAGGTCTTGTTCATGGTAAATGATACATATGACATTGATCTCTTCTCCAGAGTGCTCCATTGTTGGGTACCCGTCTTGACCGTTGCACCTGACAGAGTCTGCTGCCAGCTCTACACTCCCCTTACAGTGCTTTAATTGTTTTATTTTCCTTTCCACATTCTTCAGCTTTTGGTTTCACCCCAACACACACACAAACACACAGACACACAGATACACACACACATGCACAGACACGGACGCATACACAAATATGGCAAGATAAGTCCATATCCCAGAACCCCTACATCGCAGTCACATATACACACGCACGCACGCACGCACACGCACGCACTAACATGCAAACACATACACGATGATTGATGAACATTCATCAAACCTCTACTTTTCAAAATTTTGGCAGCGGTAACAAATACTGAGAGCATGTGGGAATGTGGCCTTCTCAGAAACCCTTGGCCCCAAAGTAGAACCACATTGTAACCAGACAGCAAGGCAAGCTATGAGGGGAGGGAGAGAAAGATTCACATAAAACAGAAAAACTTGACCCGGCTTGACCATAGTGTTACATACCAGTATTCAGGTATACTTTATAGTTGGCCTCATTAAGTGTAAGCCTAAAATCAGTTAACCACCTAACTGAGGAACTCAATTTAACCTTGCGCAATACCCTAGATGCAGTTGCACCCCTAAAAACTAAAAACATTTCTCATAAGAAACTAGCTCCCTGGTACACAGAAAATACCAGAGCTCTGAAGCAAGCTTCCAGAAAATTGGAACGGAAATGGCGCCACATCAAACTGGAAGTCTTCCGACTAGCTTGGAAAGACAGTACCGTGCAGTACCGAAGAGCCCTTACTGCTGCTCGATCATCCTATTTTTCTAACTTATTTGAGGAAAATAAGAAAAATCCGAAATTCCTTTTTGATACTGTCGCAAAGCAAACTAAAAAGCTGCATTCCCCAAGAGAGGATGGCTTTCACGTTAGCAGTGATAAATTCATGAACTTCTTTGAGGAAAAGATCATGATTATTAGAAAGCAAATTACGGACTCCTCTTTACATCTGCGTATTCCTTCAAAGCTCAGTTGTCCTGAGTCTGCACAACTCTGCCAGGACCTAGGATCAAGAGAGACGCTCAAGTGTTTTAGTACTATATCTCTTGACACAATGATGAAAATAATCATGGCCTCTAAACCTTCAAGCTGCATACTGGACCCTATTCCAACTAAACTACTGAAAGAGCTGCTTCCTGTGCTTGGCCCTCCTATGTTGAACATAATAAACGGCTCTCTATCCACCGGATGTGTACCAAACTCACTAAAAGTGGCAGTAATAAAGCTTCTCTTGAAAAAGCCAAACCTTGACCCAGAAAATATAAAAAACTATCGGCCTATATCGCATCTTCCATTCCTCTCAAAATATTTAGAAAAGGCTGTAGCGCAGCAACTCACTGCCTTCCTGAAGACAAACAATGTATACGAAATGCTTCAGTCTGGTTTTAGACCCCATCATAGCACTGAGACTGCACTTGTGAAGGTGGTAAATGACCTTTTAATGGCATCAGACCGAGGCTCTGCATCTGTCCTCGTGCTCCTAGACCTTAGTGCTGATTTTGAAACCATCGATCACCACATTCTTTTGGAGAGATTGGAAACCCAAATTGGTCTACACGGACAAGTTCTGGCCTGGTTTAGATCTTATCTGTTGGAAGGATATCAATTTGTCTCTGTGAATGGTTTGTCCTCTGACAAATCAACTGTACATTTCGGTGTTCCTCAAGGTTCCGTTTTAGGACCACTATTGTTTTAACTATATATTTTACCTCTTGGGGATGTCATTCGAAAACATAATGTTAACTTTCACTGCTATGCAGATGACACACAGCTGTACATTTCAATGAAACATGGTGAAGCCCCAAAATTGCACTCGCTAGAAGCATGTGTTTCAAACATAAGAAAGTGGATGGCTGCAAACTTTCTACTTTTAAACTCGGACAAAACAGAGATGCTTGTTCTAGGTCCCAAAAAACAAAGAGATCTTCTGTTGAATCAGACAATTAATCTTAATGGTTGTACAGTCGTCTCAAATAAAACTGTGAAGGACCTCGGCGTTACTCTGGACCCTGATCTCTCTTTTGAAGACCATATCAAGACCATTTCAAGGACAGCTTTTTCCATCTACGTAACATTGCAAAAATCAGAAACCTTCTGTCAAAAAATGATGCAGAAAAATGAATCCATGCTTTTGTTACTTTGAGGTTAGACTACTGCAATGCTCTACTTTCCCGCTACCAGGATAAAGCACTAAATAAACTTCAGTTAGTGCTAAATACGGCTGCTAGAATCCTGACTAGAACCCCCAAAAATTATCATATTACTCCAGTGTTAGCCTCCCTACACTGGCTTCCTGTCAAAGCAAGGGCTGATTTCAAGGTTTTACTGCTAACCTACAAAGCATTACATGGGCTTGCTCCTACCTATCTCTCTGATTTGGTCCTGCCGTACATACCTACACGTACGCTATGGTCACAAGACGCAGGCCTCCTAATTGTCCCTAGAATTTCTAAACAAACAACTGGAGGCAGGGCTTTCTCCTATAGAGCTCCATTTTTATGGAACGGTCTGCCTACCCATGTCAGAGACGCAAACTCGGTCTCAACCTTTAAGTCTTTAATGAAGACTCATCTCTTCAGTGGGTCATATGATTGAGTGTAGTCTGGCCCAGGAGTGGGAAGGTGAACGGAAAGGCTCTGGAGCAACGAACCGCCCTTGCTGTCTCTGCCTGGCCGGTTCCCCTCTTTCCACTGGGATTCTCTGCCTCTAACCCTATTACAGAGGCTGAGTCACTGGCTTACTGGGGCTCTCTCATAACGTCCCTGGGAGGGGTGCGTCACCTGAGTGGGTTGAGTCACTGATGTGATCATCCTGTCTGGGTTGGCACCCCCCCTTGGGTTGTGCCGTGGCGGAGATCTTTGTGGGCTATACTCAGCCTTGTCTCAGGATGGTAAGTTGGTGGTTGAAGATATCCCTCTAGTGGTGTGGGGGCTGTGCTTTGTATCATTTGATTTACACAACATGCCTACCACTTTGAAGATGCAAAATATTTTTTGTTATGAAACAAACAAGAAATAAGACAAAAAACAGAAAACTTGAGCGTACATAACTATTCAACCCCCAAAGTCAATACTTTGCAGAGCCACCTTTTGCAGCAATTACAGCTGAAAATCTCTTGGGGTATGCTAGCACCGGCCCGCTAGCTGGCTGAATTGCCATGTCTCCGGCCCGAGCCACTCACTGGACCCCTATGATCACTCGGCTACGCATGCCTCTCTCTAATGTCAATATGCCTTGTCCTTTGCTGTCTTGGTTAGTAATTATTGCCTTATTTTATTGTAGAGCCTCTAGCCCTGCTCAATACGCCTTAGTTAACCCTTTAGTTCCACCTCCCACACATGCAGTGACCTCACCTGGTTTAAATTATATTTCTAGGGACATTACCTCTCTCATCATCACTCTTATCTCTCTCATCGTGCATAGGTTTACTTCTACTGTATTCACATCCTACCATACCTTTGTCTGTACATTATGCTTTGAATCTATTCTACCGTTGTCATGACTTCCACCAAAGGTGGCTCCTCTCCTTGTTCGGGCGGTGCTCGGCAGTCGTCGTCGCCGGCCTACTAGCTCTATTTTTTCTTTTAGGTTGTGTCTGTCTATATTGTTTTCACCTGTGTCCTATTAGTTGATTTCGGGGGGTTTATTTACCTCTGCTGCCTGCTAGTCTTTGTGCGGGATTGTTTGCTGTGGTATCTTTGTTAGGGGTGCGTGTCTGATCCACAGGGTTTTCTTTTACACGGCATTTGGAACGGTTTGGTATGTGTTTAGGAGTAGAGGTTTCTCCTCCGTGTGTAACGTTTATTTCCCTGTGGGTGGCGACCTCGTTTGGGTGTATTCTCCCCCATATTGTTGCTGAATTGGGACGTCTTAAATAAATGATTGTGCCAATGGGACTTCCTTGTTCTCCTGCTCCTGATTCCTGCACCTCCCTCCTTTAAGAAGGCTCATAACAGAATCCCGCACCACTTATGGAACCAGCAGGAGTTGACACGCTCTCCACGTCCATGGAGGAGCGCGTGCAACACCACACCACTGTTCTCCACCGTCTCGGGACCGCCATGGATCAAGTGATGGCGACGATGGGAGAGGGGTGGCCTGGGAGAGGGGTGGCCTGCCTACCCCTCAACCAGCCACACTCCAACCAGCACCGCCACCTTCTCCGGCGTCATCTGGCCCCAGCGGTATTCGGCTCGCGCTCCCAAGGGAGTACGATGTGACAGCTGCCGGGTGCAAGGGTTTCCTGCTCCAGCTGGAGCTTTACCTGGCAACCGTGCACCCGGCTCCTTCGGGAGGTGAGAGCATGAATGCCCTCTGGAGTGGGCCAACGCGGTCTGGGATGGACCAGACTCGGCGAGGGACCACACTACCCAGAGTTCACCCGCTGCTTCCAGGCCATGTTCGACCATCCCCCTGGATGGGTGAGCGTCTGTTCCATCTACGGAAGGAGACGAGGAGAGCACAAGACTTCGCTCTGGAGTTCAGGACCTTGGCCGCCGGCGCAGGGTGGAAAGTCAGGGCCCTGATTGACCACTATAGGTGCAGTTTACGTGAGGACGTCCGCAGGGAGCTAGCATGCAGAGACGCTACCCTCACCCTGGACCAGCTAGTTGACATGTCCATCAGGTTGGACAACTTGCTGGCTACGCGTGGGTGTCCGGATCGGGTCCTGCTGAGCCTCCTCCTGCACTGTATGTGTTCGGAGAGGGCACACTGCCGACCGGTGCTGGAGGAGCTCGTCTAGGAGTCGAGACGGCAGGCCGAGGACTGTTCAGGCACCCCAGGTGAGTCAGCACCAGGCTCACCCAGAGCCCCCTGTTGGTCACATGTATGTGTTAATTTCTTTCCCTGAGTTTTTCCCCCATTCCCAGCATAAGGCGCTAGTAGATTCAGGTGCAGCGGGGAATTTTATGGACCGCGGTTTCGCGCATAGGTTTGGGATTCCCCTGGTTCAGATGGACAAACCATTCCATGTGCACTCCCTAGATAGTCGACCATTAGGGTCAGGGGTTGTCAGGGAGGCCACGGCTCCACTGGACATGGTTACGCAAGGGGGTCAAGAGAATTAGTATTTTCCTCATAGATTCTCCTGCGTTACCAGTGGTGCTGGGGATTCCCTGGTTGGCCTTTCACAACCCCATTATTTCGTGGTAACAGAGGACTCTAAAGGGGTGGTCAGAGGAGTGCTCAGGTAGGTGTGTGGGAGTTTCCATCAGTGCAACGACGGTGGAGAGTCCAGACCAAATCTCCACCGTGCGCATTCCCCTCGAATATGCCAATTTGGCAATCGCCTTCTGTAAAAAGAGAGAGAGACCCAATTACCACCCTATCGACAAGGGGATTGTGCGATAAACCTCCAGGTAAGCGTTGCACTTCCCAGGAGTCACATGTTTCCCCTGCCACAGGAGGAGATGGTGGCTATGGAAACATATGTCTCTGAATCTCTGAGGCAGGGGTACATTCGGCCCTCCACGTCACCTGCCTCCTCGAGTTTCTTTTTTGTGAAGAAGAAGGAGGGAGGACTGTGTCCGTGCATTGACTATAGAGGTCTAAAGTCTATTACGGTTGGGTACAGTTACCCGCTACCGCTCATCGCTACGAGTCATTTCACGTAGCATGCTTCTTCAAAAAACTGTATCTCATGAGCGTGTATAACTTGGTGCGTATCCGGGAGGGAGATGAGTGGAAGACAGTGTTTATTACCACATCCGGCCATTATGAGTACCTGGTCATGCCGTATGGGTTGAAGATTGCCCGAACTGTCTTCCAATCCTTTGTAGACGAGATTCTCAGGGACCTGCATGGGCAGGGTGTTGTGGCGTATATCGATGACATTTTGATATATTCCGCCACATGCCGCGCATGTGTCTCTGGTGCGCAGAGTACTTGGGCAACTGTTCGAGCATGACCTATACGTCAAGGCTGAGAAATGCGTGTTCTCCCAACAGGCCGTCTCCTTCCTGGGTTATCGCATTTCCACATCAGGGTTGGTGATGGAGTGGGACCGCATTGCAGCCGTGCGTAATTGGCCGACTCCCACCACGGAAAAGGAGGTGCAGCAGATTTTAGGGTTTGCCAATTACTACCGGAGGTTTATCCGGGGTTTTGGGCAGGTGGCTGCTCCCATTACCTCACTGCTAAAGGGGGGACAGGTGCGTCTGCGGTGGTCGGCTGAGGCGGACAGAGCGTTTTGTCGCTTGAGGACTCTGTTTACCGAGGCCTCCTCTGTTGACTCATCCGGATCCCTCTTTGGCATTCATAGTGGAGGTGGATGCGCCCGAGGCTGGGATTGGAGCTGTGCTCTCACAGCGCTCGGGCGTGCCACTGAAGTTCCGCCCCTGCACCTTCTTTTCGAGGAAGCTCAGCCCGGCGGAGTGAAACTATGATGTGGGGGACCGGGAGTTGCTGGCTGTCGTAAAAGCTCTGAAGGTGTGGAGACATTGGCTTGAGGGGGCTCAACACCCTTTCCTCATCTGGACTGACCACTGTATTCTGGAGCACATCCGGGCGGCGAGGAGACTGAACCCTCGCCAGGCAAGGTGGGCCATATTTTTCACCAGATTCAGATTTACAATATCGTACAGACCAGGTTCCCAGAACGCTAATGCAGATGCACTGTCCCGTCTGTATGATACAGAGGAGCGGTCCATCGATCCCACCCCCATTCTTCCGGCCTCTTATCTGGTGGCGCCGGTGGTGTGGGAGGTGGACGTGGACATTGAGTAGGCATCTTGGTCAGAGCCTACTCCACCTCAGTGTCCTGCTGGATGGAGGTACGTCCCGCTTGGTGTTCGTGATAGGTTGAATCGGTGGGCGCACACGTTACCCTCCTCTGGTTATCCGGGTATCGATAGGACGGTGCGAAGCCTTAGGGGGAAGTACTGGTGGCCCACTTTAGCTAAGGACATGAGGGTTTATGTCTCCTCCTGTTCAGTGTGCGCTCAGTGCAAGGCTCCTAGCCACCTACCCAGAGGGAAGTCACAACCCCTCCCCGTTCCACAGCGGCCTTAGTCACACCTGTCGGTAGACTTCCAAACCGATCTTCCTCCGTCCCAGGGTAACACCACGACCCATTTTTTAAAGTCCTGTCGTCTCCTCCCTTGCCCGGTCTCCCTACTGCCCTACAGACTGCCGAGGCCCTGTTTATTCACGTCTTCCTGCACTATGGGGTGCCTGAGGATATAGTGTCTGATCGGGGTCCCCAGTTCACGTCCCGAGTTTGGAGGGCGTTCATGGAGCGTCTGGGGGTCTCGGTCAGCCTGACCTCTGGTTTTCACCACGAGAATAAGGGGCAGGTGGAGAGAGTAAACCAGGATGTGGGTAGGTTTCTGCGGTCCTATTGCCAGGACCGGCCAGGGGAGTGGGCGAGGTACGTACCATGGGCAGAGATGGCCCAGAACTCACTCTGCCACTCCTCAACTAACCTTTCGCCCCTTCCAGTGCGTGTTGGGGTATCAGCCGGTCCTGGTACCGTGGAATCCGAGCCAGACCAAGGCTCCTGTGGTGGAGGACTGGGTGAAGCGATCGAAGGAGACCTGGGAGGCCGTCCACGGGCACCTGAAACTGGCCAAAGGAAGGCAGAAAGCAAGCGCTGACCGCCACCGCAGTGTGGCGAACAGCGGGGGACCGGGTCTGGCTCTCAACCTGGAACCTGCCCCTCCGCCTGCCCTGCCAGAAGCTGGGTCCGCGGTTTGTGGGGCCATTTAAAGTCCTGAGGAGAATAAACAAGGTGTGTTATAGGTTACAGCGCCCCCTTATTACCTTATTAATCACTCGTTTCATGTGTCTTTCCTCAGGCCGGTGGTAGCTGGTCCACTTCAAGGAGCTGAGATGCAGGAGGTCCCTCCACCCCTCCTGGACATCGAGGGGGCCCCGGCGTACACAGTGTGATCCATACTGGATTCCAGGCGTCGGGTGAGGTGCCAGCAATACCTTGTGGATTGTGAGGGGTACGGTCCAGAGGAGAGATGCTTGGTGATGGTGGAGGACATCTTGGACCCATCTCTGCTGAGTGAGTTTCACCGCCTCCATCCGGATCCCCCTGTGCCTCGTTCTCCGGGTTGTCCTCGAGGCCAGCGTCGGCGCGCTGCGGGAGCTGCTATCTGTTGTACTGTCATGACTTCCCCCGAAGGCGGCTCCTCTCCCTGTTCGGGCGGTGCTCGGCGGTCGTCGCACAACCGTGCCCAGAAACCTGCTCCTTTTACTCTTTGTTCCAAACGTACTAGACGATCTTATAGCCTTTAGCCGTACCCTTATCCTACTCCTCCTCTGTTCCTCTGGTGATGTCGAGGTTAATCCAGGTCCTGCAGTGCCTAGCTCCACTCCCATTCCCCAGGCGCTCTCATTTGTTGACTTCTGTAACCGTAAAAGCCTTGGTTTCATGCGTCCTAACATCAGAAGCCTCCTTGTTTTATTCACTGCCTTAGCACACTTTGCCAACCCAGATGTCTTAGCTGTATTTAAATCCTGGCTTAGGAAGACCACCAAAAACCCTGAAATTTACATCCCTAACTATAACATTTTCCGACAAGATAGAACTGCCAAAGGGGGTGGAGTTGCAAACTACTGCAGAGATAGCCTGCAGAGTTATGTCTTATTATCCAGGTCTGTGCCCAAACAATTTGAGCTCCTACTTTTAAAAATGCACCTTTCCAGCAACAAGTCTCTCACCGTTGTCGCTTGATATAGACCACCTTCTGCCTACAGTTGTGCCCTCGACACCATATGTGAATTGATTGCCCCCCATCTTTCTTCAGAGCTCATGCTGTTAGATGGCCTAAACTGGGACATGCTTAACACCCTGGCCGTCCTGCAATCTAAACTTGATAGCCTCAATCTCACTCATATTATCAATAAACCTACCAGGTACAACCCCAAATCTGTAAACATAGATATCATCCTAACCAACCTGCCCTCCAAATACACCTCTGCTGTCTTCAACCAGGATCTCAGCGATCACTGCCTCATTGCCTGAGTCCATAATGGTGTGTGCGGTCAAACAACCACCGCTCATCACTGACAAACACTCCCTAAAACACTTTAGCGAGCAGGCCTTTCTAATCAACCTGGCCTGGGTATCCTGGAAGGACATTGACCTCATTCCGTCAGTAGAGGATGCCTGGTTATTCTTTAAAAGTGCTTTCCTCACCATCTTAAATAATCATGCCCCATTAAAAAAAAAATGAACCAGGAACAGATATATCCCCTGGTTTACCCCAGACCTGACTGCCTTTGACCAGCACAAACACATCCTGTGGCGTACTACATTAGCTTTGAATAGCCACCACGTGATATGCAACTTTTCAGGGAAGTTAGGAACCAATATACACAGGCAATTAGGAAAGCAAAGGCTAGATTTTTCAAACAGAAATTTACATCCTGTAGCACAAACTCCAAAAAGTTCTGGGACACTGTAAACCCTGGTCAACAGCCCTGCACCCCCCACAGCAGCTTGCCCAAGCCTCCCCGATTTCTCCTTCACCCAAATCCAGATAGCTGATATTCTGAAAGAGCTGCAAAGTCTGGACCCCTACAAATCAGCTGGGCTAGACAATTTGGACCCTCTCTGCCGAACCTGTTGCAACCCCTTTTACTAGCCTGTTCAACCTCTCTTTAGTATTGTCTGAGATCCCCAAAGATTGGAAAGCTCCCGCGGTCATCCCCCTCTTTAAAGGGGAGACACTCTAGACCCAAACTGCTACATACCAATATTTTCCCTACCCTGCCTTTCTAAGGTCTTCGAAAGCCAAGTTAACAAACAGATCACCGACCATTTCGAATCCCACCGTACCTTCTCCGCTATGCAATCTGGTTTCCGAGCTGGTCATGGGTGCACCTCAGCCACGCTCAAGGTCCTAAACGACATCATAACCGCCATCGATAAGAGATAGTACTGTGCAGCCATCTTCATCGAACTGGCCAAGGCTTTTGACTGTCAATCACCACATTCTTATCGGCAGACTCAACAGCCTTGGTTTCTCAAATGAATGCCTCGCCTGGTTCACCAACTACTTCTCAGACAGAGTTCAATGTGTCAAATCGGAGGGCCTGTTGTCCTGATCTCTGGCAGTCTATATGGGGGTGCCACATTGTTCAATCCTCGGGCCGAATCTTTTCTCTCTATACATCAATGATGTTGCTCTTGCTGCTGGTGATTCTTTGATCCACCTCTACACAGATGACACCATTCTGTATACTTCTGGCCCTTCTTTGGACACTGTGTTAACTAACCACTAGACGAGCTTCAATGCCATACAACTCTCCTTCCGTGGCCTCCAACTGCTCTTAAATACATGTAAAACTAAATATATGCTCTTCAACCGATCGCTGCCCACACCTGCCTGCCCGCCCAGCATCACTACACTGGACGGTTCTGACTTAGAATATGTGAACATCCCCATACTGTTACCTATTTTATTTATATTTGCTCCTTTGCACCCCAGTATCTCAACTTGTTCACTCATCTTCTGCACATCAATCACTCCAGTGTTTAATTGCTATATTGTAATTATTTTGCCACTATGGCCTATTTATTGCCTTACCTCCGTTATCCTACCTCATTTGCACACACTGTATATATCCCTTTTCTTCTGTATTGACTCTATGTTTGTTTATTCCATGTGTAACTCTGTGTTGTTGTTTGTGTTGCACTGCTTTGCTTTATCTTGGCCAGGTCGCAGTTGTAAATGAGAATTTGTTCTCAACTAGCCTACCTGGTTAAATAAAGGTGAAATAAATCAAATAAAATAAAAATTAAGCTTGGCATATCTAGCCACTGGGATTTTTGCGAATTCTTCAAGGCAAACCTGCTCCAGCTCCTTCAAGTTGGATGGGTTCTGCTGGTGCACAGCAATCTTTAAGTCATAACACAGATTCTCAATTGGATTGAGGTCCGGGCTGTGACTAGGCCATTCCAAGACATTTAAATGTTTCCCTTAAAACACTCGAGTGTTGCTTTAGCAGTATGCTTAGGGTCATTGTTCTGCTGGAAGGTGAACCTCTGTCCCAGTCTCAAATCTCTGAAGACTGAAATAGGTTGCGCTCAATAATTTCCCTGTAGTTAGCGCCATCCATCATTCCTTCAATTCTTACCAGTTTCCCAGTCCCTGCTGATGAAAAACATCCCCACAGCATGATGCTGCCACCACCATGCTGCACTGTGGGGATTGTGTTCTTGGGGTGATGGGAGATGTTGGGTTTGCGCCAGACATAGCGTTTTCCTTGATTGCCAAAAAGCTCAACTTTAGTCTCATCTGACCAGAGTACCTTCTTCCATATCTTTGGGGAGTCTCCCACATGCATTTGGCAAACACTAAACTTGTTTGCTTATTTTATTCTTCACTAAGCAATGGCTTTTTTTCTGGTCACTCTTCTGTAAAGCCCAGCTCCTTGGAGTGTACGGCTTAAAGTGGTCCTATAGACAGATACTGCAATCTCCACTGTGTAGCTTTGTAGCTACTTCAGGGTTATCTTTGGTCTCTTTGTTGCCTCTCTGATTAACACCCTCCTGGCCTGGTTCATGAGTTTTGCTGGGCGGCCCTCTCTTGGCAGGTTTGTTGTGGTGCCTTGTTCTTTCCATTTTTTAACAATGGATTTAATGATGCTCCTTGGGATGTTCAAAGTTTCTGATATTTTTTTATAACCCAACCCTGATCTGTACTTCTCCACAACTTTGGCCCTGACCTATTTGGAGAGCTCCTTGGTCTTGGTGATGCCATTGCTTAGTGGTGTTGCAGACTCTGGGGCCTTTCAGAACAGGTTTATATATACTGAGATCATGTGGCAGATCACGTGACACTTAGATTGCACACAGGTGGACATTATTTAACTAATTATGTGATTTATGAAGGTAATTGGTTGCACCAGATCTTATTTAGGGGCTTCATAGCAAAGGGGGAAAATACATATGCACGCAACACTAATGTAACGACGTTCTTCGTTTGTCGAAAGAGAGTCGGACCGAAATGTAGCGTGTTTGTTACTCATGTTTAATAGTGAAAACAAATAACGAAACTATACATGAAATAACGAATAAATACAAAACAACAAAACGGAACGTGAAACCTATTACAGCCTGACTGGTGAAACTAACACAGAGACAGGAACAATCACCCACGAAATACAAAGCGAAACCCAGGCTACCTAAATACGGTTCCCAATCAGAGACAACGAGAATCACCTGACTCTGATTGAGAACCGCCTCAGGCAGCCAAACCTATGAAACACACACCCCTAATCAGCTACAATCCCAATAACTAAAAAACCCCACTAAATACAACAAACAATAAACCCATGTCACACCCTGGCCTGACCAACTAATTAACTAAAACACAAAATACTAAGACAAAGGCGTGACAGAACCCCCCCCCCCTAAGGTGCGGACTCCCGAACGCACCTCAAAACCATAGGGAGGGTCCGGGTGGGCGTCTGTCCATGGTGGCGGTTCCGGCTCCGGACGTGGACCCCACTTCATAAATGTCATTGTTCCTCCCCTTCGCGTCCTGGGATGATCCACCCTCGCCGCCGACCATGGCCGAATAGTCCTCACCCAGAAACCTACATAACAGAGGAGCAGCTCGTGACTGAGGGGCTGCTCGGGACTGAGGGGCAGCTCGGGACTGAGGGGCAGCTCGGGACTGAGGGGCAGCTCGGGACTGAGGGGCAGCTCTGGACTGAGGGGCAGCCCAGCACTGAGAAGAAGCCCAGTACTGAGAAGAAGCCCAGTACCGAGAAGAAGCCCAGTACCGAGATGAAGCCCAGCCAGGCAGTTGAATCCGACAGATCCTGGTTGACTGGCGGATCCTGGCAGACTGGCGGATCCTGGCTGACTGGCAGATCCTGGCTGACTGGCGGATCCTGGCTGACTAGCAGATCTGGCAGATCCTGGCTGACTGGCGGATCCTGGCTGACCGGCGGATCCTGGCTGACTGGCTGATCCTGGCAGACTGGCGGATCCTGGCTGACTGGCAGATCCTGGCTGACTGGCGGATCCTGGCTGACTAGCAGATCTGGCAGATCCTGGCTGACTGGCGGATCCTGGCTGACTGGCAGATCCTGGCCGACTGGCGGATCCTGGCTGACTAGCAGATCTGGCAGATCCTGGCTGAATGGCGGATCTGGAAGAGTCTGGTTGACTGACAGCTCTGGAAGAGTCTGGTTGACTGGCAGATCTGGAAGAGTCTGGTTGACTGGCAGATCTGGAAGAGTCTGGTTGACTGGCAGATCTGGAAGAGTCTGGTTGACTGGCAGATCTGGAAGAGTCTGGCTGACTGGCAGATCTAGAAGAGTCTGGCTGACTGGCAGATCTGGAAGAGTCTGGTTGACTGGCAGATCTGGAAGAGTCTGGTTGACTGGCAGATCTGGAAGAGTCTGGTTGACTGGCAGATCTGGAAGAGTCTGGCTGACTGGCAGATCTGGAAGAGTCTGGTTGACTGGCAGATCTGGAAGAGTCTGGCTGACTGGCAGATCTGGAAGTGTCTGGCTGACTGGCAGATCTGGAAGAGTCTGGCTGACTGGTAGATCTGGAAGAGTCTGGCTGTCTAGCAGATCTGGAAGAGTCTGGCTGACTGGCAGATCTGGAAGAGTCTGGCTGACTGGCAGATCTGGAAGAGTCTGGCTGACTGGCAGATCTGGAAGAGTCTGGTTGACTGGCAGATCTGGAAGAGTCTGGCTGACTGGCAGATCTGGAAGTGTCTGGCTGACTGGCAGATCTGGAAGAGTCTGGCTGACTGGTAGATCTGGAAGAGTCTGGCTGACTGGCGGATCTGGAAGAGTCTGGCTGTCTGGCGGATCTGGAAGAGTCTGGCTGACTGGCAGATCTGGAAGAGTCTGGCTGACTGGCAGATCTGGAAGAGTCTGGCTGACTGGCAGATCTGGAAGAGTCTGGCTGACTGGCAGATCCTGGCAGACTGACGGCTCTGGCTGCTTTATGCTGACTGACAGCTCTGGCTGCTCCATGCTGACTGGCGGCTCTGGCTGCTCCATGCAGACTGGCAGCTCTGGCTGCTCCATGCAGACTGGCAGCTCCTTGCAGACTGGCAGCTCTAGCTGCTCCATGTAGACTGGCAGCTCCTTGCAGACTGGCAGCTCTAGCTGCTCCAGGCAGACTGGCAGCTCCTTGCAGATTGGCAGCTCCTTGCAGACTGGCAGCTCCATGCAGACTGGCAACTCTGGCTGCTCCAAGCAGACTGACAGCTCTGGCTGCCCCATGCAGACTGGCAGCTCTAGCTGCTCCATGCAGGCTGGCAACACTGGATGCTCCATGTAGACTGGCAGCTCTAGCTGCTCCATGCAGACTGACAGCTCTGGCTGCTCTAAGCAGACTGACAGCTCTGGCTGCCCCATGCAGACTGGCAGCTCTGGCTGCTCTATGCAGACTGACAGCTCTGGCTGCTCCATGCAAACTGGCAACACTGGCTGCTCCATACAGGCAGGAGGCTCCGGCAGCGCTGTAGAGGAGGAAGGCTCTAGAACCGCTGAACAGGCGGGAGACTCCGACAGCGCAGGAGAGGGAGAAAGCGCTGGCTGCGCTGAACAGGCGAGGCGCACTGAAGGCCTGATGCGTGGTGCTGGCACTGGTGGTATTTGGCCGAGGACACGCACAGGAAGCCTAGTGCGGGGAACTGCTACCGGAGGGCTGCGGTGTGGAGGTTGTACTAGATAGAGGACAGGCACAGGAAGCCTGGTGCGGGGAGCTACCATCAGAGGACTAGTGTGTGAAGGTGGCACAGAATGGACTGGACCGTGAAGGTGTACTGGAGAGCCTGAGAGCAGGACTGGCACAGGACGTGCAAGGCTAGGTAGGTACTCAGGAGGCTTAGTGCGTGAGGCTGGCACATTTTTCACCAGCCGACTAACACGCACATCAGGACTAGTATGGAGCGCTGACCCAGGTGCCATTAAATCCCCGACACGCTCCGTCGGACGAATATTGTGCCTAAAGCACCAAACTAGCAACTCCCTCATTAATTTCTCCTCCAATTTCCCCATTAACTCCTTCACAGTCTCTGCTTCGCTCACCTCCAACACCGATTCTGGTCTCCATCTTGGCTCTTCACGATAAACAGGGAGAGTTGGCTCAGGTCTGTCTCCTGACTCAGCCACTTCCCCTCTGAGCCCCCCCCCCAAGAAATTTTTGGGGCTTCGCTCTGCGCCGCCGTGTCTTTTTTTTCAACTCCATTCTCCTATAGCCCTCTTCGCACTGCTCCAGCGAATCCCAGGCGGGCTCCGGCACTCTCTCTGGGTCGGCAGCCCACCTGTCTATTTCTTCCCACGTCGTAATATCCATACTGTACTCCATTCTGGGCTGCTCCTGTTTCCATCCACGTCGCCGTGCTGCCTCCTCATACCAGCGCCTCTCCGCTTCATCCGCTTCTAGTTCCTCCTTAGGGCGGCGATATTCACCAGGCTGAGCCCAGGGCCCTTTTCCTTCCAGCTCCTGTTTCCTCTTCGCCTGCTGCACCTTTGGGCGGCTACACTCCCCTGGTTTAGCCCAGGGTCCTCTCCCGTCAAGGATTTCCTCCCATGTCCAGAAATCCTTAATACGCGGCTCCTCTTTGGGCTGCTCCTGCCTGTTGACACGCTGCTCGGTCCGTGTGTGGTGGGTGATTCTGTAACGACGTTCTTTGTTTGTCGAAAGAGAGTCGGACCGAAATGCAGCGTGTTTGTTACTCATGTTTATTAGTGAAAACAAATAACGAAACTATACATGAAATAACGAATAAATACAAAACAACAAAACGGAACGTGAAACCTATTACAGCCTGACTGGTGAAACTAACACAGAGACAGGAACAATCACCCACGAAATACAAAGCGAAACCCAGGCTACCTAATTACGGTTCCCAATCAGAGACAACGAGAATCACCTGACTCTGATTGAGAACCGCCTCAGGCAGCCAAACCTATGAAACACACACGCCTAATCAACTACAATCCCAATAACTAAAAAACCCCACTAAATACAACAAACAATAAACCCATGTCACACCCTGGCCTGACCAACTAATTAACTAAAACACAAAATACTAAGACCAAGGCGTGACAACTAATGCGTTTTTAAACTTTTAGAATGTTTTGCAGCAAGTAATTTTTTAAATTTAATATCACTTCACCAATTTGGACTATTTTGTGTATGTCCATTACATGAAATCCAAATTTAAATCAATTTAAATTATAGGTTGTAATGCAACAAAATAGGAAAAACTCCAAGGGGGATGAATACTTTTGCAAGGCACTGTATATGCCTGTGTACACTTGAACAGTGTTTCACACACCGGAATATGATGTTCAGTAAAGGTGTTTTGTTATCCTTTAGATAAGAAGCCATGATGCCATATTATGCACCTCATGCCACGAATAGAAGCGCTAAAAAAACAATTTCCTTCAGGAAATAACATCATCATCACTTTCATCAACTTTGTGTTTCAGCTTCCCATGTTTTCCACTTTATTTTGGGATTTTCCATCTGCCTTTTGCTTGGTCCTCATTCGTTCTTATTCAGGTCCAAAAAACGGGTTTTCGACACCGGGGAAATCTGGTGCGCCTCTGCTCCTCTCACTGCTAATTAACATGTGAACTAATTGCAACGCTAACTTTAGCCTAGCGACAGCCTAGTTCCATCTGTCAGCTCTATAAAAAGGATGTTGAGGGAGCTAGCCTATCAGTGACACGGTATCTGTTTTTAGAATGTTCTAGCTAGTTCTATTGCCAGGGGAACTGGTTATAGTGGGTCTCCTCCTAGTTGAACTCAATCTGTGTGAATTGGACTAATATACACTGACGGGGGAGAGGGAGACCCACCATTTGCACAGACTTAGTTGCAGAATATGCGAAATCCCACGATCGGTTGTATTCAATACAGAAACTTCACTTTTTCCTATTCCCATCGGACTGATTTGATTTTTATCAAGACAATCAGCAAACAAACCTCATTCTTCTAACTTCCCACAAAAAGTGGGGAATATTTAATACACCTCAGCGTTGAAAATTGCAAACAGTACAGTATTGTAGCTAATAGGAGCCGCCTTCCACACTCACCCAGACACCTAATGTCTCAATTTACACACGTCTCCCTGTCTCATTGTGAATGGAATGGCATTAAACACGAGTCTCTTTGTGACAGACAGTAGTCAAAGTTGGTCTGAGGTGATCTAGCCCCGGGGAAGTCTGTGACCTAGCCTGCCCGACATCCCCCTCTCCTGACTGGGATGATGGAAAAAGCAGAGCCCCCTCCCCTGGCCCCCTCTGATGCTGAGAGGGGCTTGACAGCCAGAGCGTGGAGGGACGGGGGAGCACAGGCGGGGGGGGGGGGGTGATTCCTCAAATTGTGGATAATGGGAAATGCAGATGACATGGAAGTGTAGGAGAGGGAGGGAGGGAGACAGAGAGAGTGGAGAGGTGGGTACAGGTCAGGTTGAGGATAGTATATCAGATATCTGGATTGAAGAGAGGGGGTCAGTGGGGGAGAGAAAGGATGGGAAGAGGGGGTGAGTAGCGTCCAGTAGCACTCTACTTTTAAATCGCTAACTGTATTTACGTGAACATGCAGCATACAGTGTCACAGGAGATTCTAATCTGAGGTAGTACTCTGCTGGGAAGTTTTCATAGCAGCTGTAAATTGAGACTCACCCACAGCAGCATTCAGGGCAGGGTTACTGTTGGACACTGATCTCATACAGTAAAACTAAAGGAGTGGTCACTGTAGCTCACCGGCCTGATGTTCCAGATAAACTCATCTGTCTCTCACGACCAGGGAGGGAGAGTAAATAATAGGAGGGTAGGATAGAAGAGACAAGAGGTATGAAGGAGAGAGGGATAGAAAAGAGGAGAATGGGGGAGAGGGATAGGTACTTCTCATGAGAATCTCTGTCTGTATCACTTTCCTGTTGTAACCGGAAATTTTGATGGTGATGATATCATCATCTGTGGACAGTGCTTGGCACCAGCTGATGATGTAAGACACAGTGTTTGAAAGTAAGGGGGCTGGGGCGTGAAGCATGCATCCCCAAGAACAACAGTGATCTGAGGATTAGATATGACTTTATAAGCTAATGTTCTGTTTGGAGGTTTGATGGAAGATCAAACACTTACCGAAGAACACCTGCCCCCCAGGTGTGTTTGTCTGTGGTCTCTTGTCCGCTCCTGTTTCACACACACACACACACACACGCACGCACACGCACACGCACACGCACACGCACACGCACACACACACACACACACACACACACACACACACACACACACACACACACACACACACACCCATCATTCACACCGACTTCAACCCCAACCCTTACACCATATTTCAAAGTTTAGCACTGTTGATGAAATGCCTTCATCATATTCTCACTCTCTCTGACAACATTGACATTGGAAGGTATTACCGGCTTTGCCTTTCAAGTTAGATTTAAAACAGAAAAGGATACTTATTATTGTTGAATCGCCATAGAGAGTGGATTTACAGTATGGCCACTTGTTCCAATAGCAATCACCTCCCAGGAAACACAATATTCACAGACATATTTTTCCACCAACACCACCAGTATGTGGAGACAATAGCGAAGCTACAGGAAGACCAACAATGCCATCATTTCACTACCACTGGGATGAAAAGAAGATAATTAAGTTATTGACCAATGCACCCCCAACAAGGCCAATCATAACGGAAAACTGTCTGAAGATTGTTGTATATAGGCACAATGATGGTGATGACAGGGGTAAGGTATCTGCTTCCTGTGTCAATCAGATAGGACCTGTTTTCTCTCTTTCTGCTCCACTGAGTGTGAGATACACATAGGGGAAGGGAACAGGGTTTAGTTGTATTACTGTTTGTTGCAGACACCTGGGGAATATGGGGGTAAAAGAGCACACGATAGAGTTTCTGTTTATCAGTTAAACTTCAGGCACAACAATCTGAACTGAGCAACTAGAGACTAATAAATATGTTTCTGTTTATCAGTTAAACTTCAGGCACAACAATCTGAACTGAGCAACTAGAGACTAATAAATATGTCAGTCCCGTTGACTTGAGTATAGCTTAATCAAATACCCCCTCATGGGTGAGCATTTAAAGGGATAGGCCCAGTTTTGTCACACCGTATCAGTCATGTCACACCGTGTCAGTCATATTAACAAGCCGAATGATATCAAACACTGATATCTTATGCAGGGTGTACACCATTACCTGTGACATTTCACCCTCGTATGCCACCCTATCTGCAGGCAGAATGGTGTAGTGGGTAGAATGTCCCAGCATTCATCAGAGATAGCATTACACGCCCTCTAAGGCATTTCCTGTGGTGTTTCCTGCTCTCTCTCTCTTTCTGAATTAATGGTCATCAATCCTAACTAGCCTCTCTCTCTGACGGCTCTCTCTGTATTAGACGCTGATCTCACAAAGGCTCTCTCTTACTGAAAGGCTCTCGCTGAAAGCGTTGGGCTCCCAGTGTTTCTGAGCCGATGGTGGAGATAAGCTTCCCCTGTGTGTGTGTGTATGTGTGTGTGTGTGTGTGTGTGTGTGTGAACTACAAATGTTACAGATCCCACAGCCCATGGCTATACAGTCTGGCAGCTGTCTGTGTGTGTGTGTGTGTGTGTGTGTGTGTGTGTGTGTGTGTGTGTGTGTGTGTGTGTGTGTGTGTGTGTGTGTGTGCATGTGCGTGCGTGTGTGCGTGATAGAGTTAAATAGTCTAAATGTATTTGTGTGTGTGGAATAATCCAAATATCAGACACCATTTTCCTCTGACTTAGTTCACCCAGAGGTCCTTTCTTTCTACAGTCTCCATAGTCTGCTACGGATAATGTGCATCTTAACCCACCATTTCACCACAACTACACTAGTAAGCACAGGCACACACGCAAAGCACACACGCAAGCACACAGACACACACACAAGCACACACACACATACACAGAATGCTCTGATAATGGTTGTATGGAGTCTGGACTAAGCTTTACAGGCTTTTGGGGTTTTATAGCGTTGCTGCACTGCCACATTCACTTCAACCAGTGTCCCAGACAACACCTCGTGAGTTTCTGTGTCTTTCAGACAACACGTCATGAAGTTAAAATCAGCTTTGGCAGCGATTACACCTGTGTCTTTATGGGTAAGTCTCTAAGAGCTTTGCACAACTGGATTGTACAATATTTGAAAAATATATATATTCAATATCTATCAAGTTGGTTGTTTATCAGCCATTTTCAAGTCTTGCCATAGATTGTCAAGCCAATTTAAGTCAAAACTGTAACTAGGCCACTCAGGAACATTAAATGTCATCTTGGTAAGCAACTCCAGTGTATATTTGGCCTTGTGTTTTAGGTTATTGTCCTGTTGAAAGGTGAATTTGTCTCCCAGTGTCTGTTGGAAAGCAGACAGCAACAGGTTTTCCTCTAGGATTTAGCCTGTGCTTAGCTCTATTCCATACATTTTTATCCTCAAAAACTCCCAAGTCATTGCCGAGGACAAGCATACCCATAACATGATGCAGTCACCACCATACTTGAAAATATAAAGAGTGGTACTCAGTGATGTCTTGTGTTGGATTTGCCCCAAACAAAACACTTTGTGTTCAGGGCATAAAGTTAATTTCTATGCCATATATTTTGCAGTTTTACTTTATTGCCTTATTGCAAACAGGATTCATGTTTTGGGATATTTGTATTCTGTACAGGCTTCCTTCTTTTCACCCTATCATTTAGGTTAGTATTGTGGAGTAACAAAAATGTTGTTTATCCATCCTCAGTTTTCTCCTAACTGTGTTAAAGTCACCATTGGCCTCATAGTGAAATCCCTGAGCGGTTTCCTTCCTCTCCGGCAACTGAGTTAGGAAGGACCCCTATATTTTTGTCATAACTGGGTGTATTGATACACCATCCAAAGTGTAATTCATAACTTCACCATGCTGAAAGGGATGCTTTAAAAAAAAGTATATATACCAATAGGTGCCCTACTTTGCGAGGCATTGGAAAACCTCCCTGGTCTTTGTGGTTGAATCTGTGTTTGATATTCACTGCTCGACTGAGGGACCTTACAAATAATTGTACTGTATGTGTGAGGTACAGAGATGAGGTAGTCATTCAAAAATCATATTAAATGCTAATATTGCACACAGAATGTGTCTATGCAACTTATGTGACTTGTTAAGCAAATTTCTACTCCTGAACTTATTTAGACTTTAGCAAAAGGTTTGAATACTTATTGACTCAAGGCATCTCAGCTTTTCATTTTTAAATAATTTGTAAACATTTCTAAAAACATAATTCCACTTCGACATTTTTGGAGGTCAACGACACACAATCTCAATTTAATAGGTTTTAAATTGTAACACAACAAAATTTTGAGTCAAAGTGTGTGAATACTTTCTGTAGGCACTGTAAATTAATCCTGTGTAACTGTCAGACTCTTCTTCCAGCAGGGCCTGGGTAATGTAATATACTATTGAATGAAAGACTGTGTGCATTATGGAATAGCAACAGTATGTGTATCATGTAGAACCCTTTCCACAGATGATTCTACTTGGAACGAAAAAGTGTTCTTCACAGGGTTCTCCTATGGGGATAGCCAAAGAACCCTTTTAGGTTCGAGATAGTGCAGTTACATTATGAGATGAAGTCATGAAGTCACTTAAAAGCAAAGCCCTCTGGTCCATCGAATCCTATACAGTACTGGTTTTGAATAGACAAGTGGTATATATGGATAAGTGTGGATGAAAAAGAATCAACAAAAACAAGAAAACACTCAACAACTAACTAATGCATAACTCATCCATATATTTATATGTACATATTCTCATTCCAATCCTTTAGATGTGTGTGTTGGTAGTTGTTGTGGAAATGTTACATTACTTGTTAGATATTAATGCATTGTCGGAATTAGAAGCACAAGCGTTTCGCTACACTCGCATTAACATCTGCTAACCATGTGTGACCAATAAAATTTGATTTGAGAACGCACTGATATTAACAAGGGAGCATAAACCAGTGGTGGAAAAAGTACCCAATTTTCATACTTGAGTAAAAGTAAAGATACTTTAATAGAAAATGACTCAAGTAAAAGTGAAAGTCTCCCAGTAAAATAGTACTTGAGGAAAAGTCTAAAACTATTTGGTTTTAAATGCACTTAAGTATCAAAAGTAAATGTAATTGCTAAAATAAAAGTAAAATTATAAATCATTTTAAATTCCTTATATAAAGCAAACCAGACTTGTTTTTTTTTTAATTTACGGATAGCCAAGGGCATGGTCCAAACAAACGAAGCATGTGTTTAGTGAGTCCGCCAAATCAGAGGCCGTAAGGATGACCAGGGATGTTCTCTTGATAAGTATGTGAATTAGACCACTTTCCTGTGCTGCTAAGCATTCAAAATGTAACAAGTACTTTTGGATGTAAGGGAAAATGTATGAAGTAAAAAGTACATAATTTTCTTTAGGAATGTAGTGAAGTGAAAGTAAAAGTTGTAAAAAATATTAATAGTAAAGTACAGATACCCCCAAAAACGACAAGTATTTTTACTTCAGCACTTTACACCACAGACATAAACATTGGTAAACGCACTGCAGGAAGTGTTTATCTCCAATCCAGGAAGTAATCATTGAGTCCCACGGTCCGACTCATCTGAGATAAAGGCCCATATGTACAGAGCCTCATTTCCCTCCATTATGGAATGCTGCTTATTCAGGTTCTAGGGGAATCTAGCTACATTATAGTGTCTGTAGCCATACACTTTGTTGTGGATGACTCAATCCACGTGCCATTACATGTGGTATTATTTGTATCCAAATGTCCTCCATTCCTTGTATTTGGATAGTGATTCCATTGCTTAATTTATTTAGGCCTATCCATGACTGGAATGCAATACGGGGTAATATTCCACTGTGGAAACCTCATATTAAAATTAAATATGTGTTAATCATCGGTTATGTTAGCATGCTAGCAACTGACAATTATATAGTAGATAATATCTGCTGACTTTCTAATTTACAGATTTACCTGCGAGCTGGCTGATCGCTACAGGTTGGAGTTGATGCCTATGTGACATATAGCCTATTAGCTCAGCAACAGGACTTTCAGCTTTCTGAGGTAGCAGAGTAGATGTCTAATTGCTAGCCTGCTTTTAGCTTAGCAGTTATCTGACTGTTAGCCCTCTTCTTGGGAGGCTACATCCTGTCGAGAAGGAGGACACAGTACAACAACAAGCTTAGCTGTTGTCTGACTGTTACCTGAGTAGGGCCTCTAACTGCTTCTCCTTCACAGAGACTTCTGGTTATTTCCATGGATCCACCTGTCTCCAGTTGACTATGAGGTCATCCCTCAACAGGAAAGATAATATGGAGTTGAAAGGGTTGTGAGGCCAGGTTCTGAGGATTACTCCCTGTGGAGGAATCACGTCCTTCACCGTCCGTCCCAGATCCTCCGGAACACATTACCCACTAGCCCAAGCTTACTCCTGGCTGTCGGCAGAGGGCATGGGACCTAGACCGTAAGTCATGTGTTGAAGGGGAATGCTTTCCCCTCCTCTTCTTCATCATCATCTTCATCTGTGGATGAACTAGAAAGGTCAAGGATTTTCTCAGAGGTACAAATATGCCACCTAACAGAGCATTTGATCATTCCGATGGGACCCCCTAAATTGTTCTTAAACCATTATCAGACCCCAGGGAGACTATGAATAATGTTGTCTTAAGTGCAATGAATAGTTTGGGAAACAACCATTAAGATACATTTGATTCAGCTGATCTCTCTCATCAAAACACTTGAAGATAATCCTGGAAGCTGTAATGTAATACACCGGGAGTCAGGAAGCAGAAGGTGAGTTTAATATTGAAAGGATACAGATGACCAAACATGAGCCGTGTACAGAACGTGAGAGAAAACAATACTACCTCATGACTGATTTAATCTGAGGGCTAAATAAAGGGGGAATAATAAGTCCAGGTGTACGTAATGATTTGGCAGCAGGTGTGCGTAGTCATAGTTGCCAGGACCGGTGGTTAATAGACTGGCGACGTCGAGAGGGAGGGAGCAGGAGTGACAGGATCTAAGATCAGTTTTGCCTTTCAGATCATAATGAATAATACTGTATGATGTTAACAGGGGGAGTCTGATCCTAGATCAGCACTTCTACTCTGAGACGCTTTATGAATGCAGGCCCAAGTTCAATGTTGTGACCCAGTTTCCCACAGCTAGATCAGTGATGATAGACATGTCCTTCCCCTCATACTGACACTGTTTTCATATCCTTTAGTCTACAATCAGACCGCTTGAGTTCAGGAAGTAGGCTAGTGGACTAGGTTTAGCTCTCTTTTTCTCACTGTTCTCCTTTAAAACACTTTATGTGCTCTCTGTTGGCAGTGAAAAAAGTAAGTGAGTTTGATTTAATACAAAATGTAACAAAAAAGCACAATCAGTAAATCAGATGAAAAGGTTATGATAAAACTGTTTCTGTTATTCCAAATGTTAACAAAGGAATTCTCACAATAACTGAGAGTCAGGAAGCAAGTTCAGGGAGTGAGTGTTTTAATAAATAAAAGTAACATAATACCAAACACGAACAAGGCACAGACATGACACTGGAACAGAAACAATAACGCCTGAGGAAGGAACCGAAGGGAGTGACATACAGTTGAAGTCGGAAGTTTAATACACCTTAGCCAAATACATTTAAACTCAGTGTTTCACAATTCCTGACATTTAATCCTAGTAAAAATTCCCTGTTTTAGGTCAGTTAGAATCACCACTTTATTTTAACAATGTGTAATGTCAGAATAATAGTAGACAAAATTATTTATTTAAGCTTTTATGTCTTTCATTACATTCCCAGTGGGTCAGAAGTTTACATACACTCAATTAGTATTTGCTAGCATTGCCTTTACATTGGTTAACTTGGGTCAAACATTTTGGGTAGCCTTCCACAAGCTTCCCACAATAAGTTGGGTGAATTTTGGCCCATTCCTCCTGACAGAGCTGGTGTACCTGAGTCAGGTTTGTAGGCCTCCTTGCTTGCACACACTTTTTCAGTTCTGCCCACAAATGATCTATGGGATTAAGGTCAGGGATTTGTGATTGCCACTCCAATACCTTGACTTTGTTGTCCTTAAGCCCTTTTGCCACAACTTTTGGAAGTATGCTTGGGTTCATTGTCCATTTAGAAGACCCATTTGCAACCAAGCTTGAAGTTCCTGACTGGTGTCTTGAGATGTTGCTTCAATATATCCACATAATTTTCCTACCTCATGATGCCATCTATTTTGTGAAGTGCACCAGTCCCTCCTGCAGCAAAGCACACGGACAACATGATGCTGCCACCCCCGTGCTTCACGGTTGGGATGGTGTTCTTCGGCTTGCAAGCATCCCCCTTTTTTCCAAACATAACGATGGTCCTTATGGCCAAACAGTTCTATTTTTGTTTCATCAGAACAGGGGACATTTCTCCAAAAAGTATGACCTTTGTCCCCATGTGCGGTTGCAAACCGTAGCCTGGCTTTTTTATGGCGCTTTCGGAGCAGTGGCTTCTTCCTTGCTGAGCGGCCTTTCAGGCTATGTCGATATAGGACTAGTTTTACTGTGGATATAGATACTTTTGTACATGTTTCCTCCAGCAACTTCACAAGGACCTTTGCTGTTGTTCTGGGATCATTTTGAACTTTTCACACCAAAGTACGTTCCTCTCTAGGAGACAGAACGCGTCTCCTTCCTGAGCTGTATGATGGCTGCGTGGTCCCATGGTGCTTATACTTGCGTACTATTGTTTGTACAGATGAATGTGGTACCTTCAGACATTTGGAAATTGCTCCCAAGGATGAACCAGACTTGTGGAGGTCTGGAGGTCTTGGCTGATTTCTTTTGATTTTCCCATGATGTCAAGCAAAGAGGCACTGAGTTTGAAGGTAGGCCTTGAAATACATCCACATGTACACCTCCAATTAACTCAAATTGTGTCAATTAGCCTATCAGAAGCTTCTAAAGCCATGACATTATAAGTGAAATAATCTGTCTGTAAATATTTGTTGGAAAAATTACTTGTGTCATGCATAAAGTTGATGTCCTAACCGACTTGCCAAAACTATAGTAAAACAACTGGTAAATGTGTGGAGTGGTTGAATTTTAATGACTCCAACCTATGTCAACTTCTGACTTCAACTGTATATAGAGAAGGTAATCAGGGAGGTGATGGAGTCCAGGTGAGTCTGATGACGCGCAGGTGCGTATAACAAAGGTGACAGGTGTGTGCCATAATGAGCAGCCTGGTCACCTAGAGGCCAGAGAGGGAGCACATCTTACAATACCATCGTGTTTTTCTTCCATTGTGCAATGACCTTAGCAATGTACCTGGACTGCATATCTAATCTAATAGATTAGATTTTTTTACATCTGATTTTATTGACAGCATTGCTGTCATCATTCTAAATGCATGTGGGTGCATTTGATTATCTATGTAACCCATTTTTTAGGCCAAACAAAGGAACAATGGAATAAAAGCATGATGCACTTGCTAATATAATACGTTCCAATCATTTTGTTTAATGTTTTTACTTTTTTTTGCTTTGGAAATGAAAAAGACAAATCACTTTCCTAGGTTCATCCCCTGTTTGTGCATTTGACAAGGCCAACCACAAACACTGAAAACACCGAGATCATATAGGACAGTTTTCCTGTGTACATTCAAAATGAGCATGTACCTCACATGAATGATAACACAGACAGAAGAGTAGCAATGTGTAGTAACGTAGTGGTAATGTGATGGCACAGTAGTGTGAACTCAATAAAGACTGTCTGTCTATACGATTACATAGGACCATTGAGAATCTCATTGATGTAATTGGTGTGTCCGTCTCTGCCCGTGCCTAGTGACAGTTGGAATTACTGAAGCCTCAACACGCCCTCAGGCTCAACATGGATGGTCCTCTTAACTCAGGGTTTTCCAAAACTCTCCTCCAGTACCCCCAGCCAGTTCCACTTATTTAATGTAATGCTCCGTCGATGTAATCTAGTACACACCCTTAGGCACGACATGGATGGATGGCCCCAATGGACTGGCCATGAACTGAGGCTAACCAGTTTTGCTTGGGGGTTGGTTTGGGGCATTGTGGTAGTGTATTACTGACCTCTGTATACCAAAGTCCAAAACTAGCCATCTAACTTTTGAACTGATAACAATACAAATGCAGTATAGCATTGACTTCTTCAGGGGGACTTACAACTGGTAAACATTACAGAAAATGTCATATCCATATTCCTGATCTTTTGAGCAAAATTGAATCACAATTGAGCGACTGGTGAAGCGGAACACAAACAATAGAAAAATATGATAAACAATAATATGTAAGTCAATCAATCAAATTGATTTATAAAACCCTTTTTTACATGTCACAAAGTCCTTATACAGAAGTGAAAGTGTCATCAATTCTAAAATGAAGAGACCTTGTCATAAAATACTCTCTCTAGACATCAGAGGAATCAGACGTCACTGTGATGCCATGTTGAAGCCCTCTGGATCTATGTCTTATCTTGTGTCCACATCTCCTACATTGAGTTAAAGGCATTCCAGAGGCTCAAGTGATGTCACTGGGAAGAAAGGTTTGTTTCATAAATGGAAGAAATGGAAAAGCCACTCATACCAGCAAGCAATAATGTAATGTCATTCTTGGTCCTTATTTCTTGTTTAGTTGAACTCCAGATTGTACTTTCCCCATTATATTTTAACCTTTTGATATTATTTAATGTCCTGAATAAATCATTATTGGAAAGAAATGGAATACAACAAGAATGCCAATTCAAGGATGGTATCTAGACTTTAAAAAACAATTCAGCTTTGGGTGTAGGCTCCATGAATGATTGAATAAGGCTGCATTTGAAACAGTGGACCTGTTTGGATCTTTAATTGAAGCGCGTTCCTTCAGCACACGTGACCCCTGAGCTTGACACCTGCAAATAATTAATGTACGCATGCGCGTATTCAAAGGAACGTTACATGTCAAAGTACATACCTTGATTATGAACTTCTATTCATGAAAATGGCCAATTAATTCGATGAAAAAACATTGTTGTTTCCTCAGAGCATCGCTGCTGGCGGTTGTTTACAGAAGTTTTGCAGGTAAACGGAAGCTCAATGAAGAACAGCTTCTCTCCGGTGAGAGTGAATAATTTTTCACGGACAGGATGTCGAAGGTTAGGACGGTCAAATCCTTTCAAAGCGTCAAAGAAAGCAAGTAAGTGCCGAATACGTGTTTAATCTGAAATGCCATTCTGTACATGATTGGGGAAAGACATTAAACTTTTTCACTGTTCTGAACCTATGAAGACATCGCTAGTTGCCTCATCAGGACCCAGTGACGTTTAGATGATTGACACTTCATCTCAACATTCTTGCAGGCGTCTGAATTATCGTCATAGCCAGTCCACTCTGCATGTGGATAAAACGTTTTGAGGCGCGTTCCAAGGGTGTGTTTGAAATTTACACAAAGACAAGTTAAAGTTACGCACATGGCTATTATGTTGAGTTTATGTCCAGAGGGTCTGTCATTGAATATTTAGCTCAACACCTTGTTTTCCCTAACATCCCAGGAATTGTCATGGAACACTGAAGGCTATACAGCAGAATTGATCATGGGTACCTTTTGCTGACCATGTGCAGGAAACATTTGTGACTGGGAGTTGGGTGCCATGTGCAGTATAGGTTTGTTGGTTTTGTGTGTGTTAATGTAATAATACTTGGCGCTGGATTCAGAAGGGTAGTTTCTGTACATGACCTACATAATTTATTGATTGTTGTTGTGGTGGAAATGTGGTAAATTTTTGTACCATTGACAAGATTTGCAGAGAAATGGCCTTTTCTGCTTTCTCTGAAGAGCACTAGAGGTGATTTCATCAGCATAACAGATCAGAAAGAGATCCTACACATAGGACCAGGCCTGAGTAACCATACATTTCCTTCATCACCTCTGGCTTGTAAAGTGATTGGATAGGTGTATTTTATGTTTATGAAACCTATCAAGTCTTTGTATATCAATGGATATGAAGAGAAGGAAACCTGCCTGTCACACCACTGGGATACAGCACCACCTGCCCAAGGAGCCCTGCAGCTCTTCAGGCCAGGGTGCAAATGTTTACACTGGCACTTAATTCTCGTGAGAATGTAACCAGAGAGGAAGTGACACCCCCCCACAGTTTGCTACTCAGTAAAGCTACACCCTGACTGGTGATGGGACAGGCTGGATCCCCCAGTACTCCCAGTGACCCCTCCCTAGTGATTTACTGGTGCTCGAATGACGTGCTCGGTTTATACGAGGGGGGGTGCGCTTCCAGTGATTTGTGACCATTTCACATGGTGGGGGGAGGTAGGTGGACGGGAGCGTGTGCAAGAATTCTGCATTCTCCAGGCCCCACCCCTCTTATTCTTTAATGTACAACACCTGATCTAGAATTAGCCCTTCTATCACCACTCCCTGTTCTTTTACTTAGTGGTCACTATCTGGTGGGAAAGTTGGTAAGACTATGCTGAGCTGTAGCCTGCAGGGCAGAAGTAGGGGAGCACAGCTGTCCCTCACTGTGTTCTGTAGCTGTTACTAGGTTGGCTCTTTACAGGGATGGCTCCACTTCCACAGCATGCCTTTGGACCTGTTCCTGTCTGTGTTGTATAACATTTAATTTCTTATTTTCAGAATGACATCCTCAACCTGCCCTCTGTGTACTGCACTACAGATAGAAAACCTGCTAGAAGTTGAGCTTTTGTGTGAGGGTTGTGTGCGTGTTAGTGTGTGTGTCCCCAGAAACCCTACACTTTTATCTCCGCTCTTCTCTAAGGCGTTCCAGATTGTTTCAAGTTCAAACACACTGTAGACGGAAGAGACCCAACTGTGACTGCCATCAGACACTAAAGGCATATCGCAAATATTTTCCAACACGGGGTAGTATCATTACTGAATGTAGAGATACTGCCGAGAGATGGGGGGGGGGTCTTTTGTAGGTGAATGAATAGGGAGATGGCCTTTGGGAGATTAAACGGAGCTATTCTTCTTGACTTTTTACTGTATAATACTATGATCTGTTGCCCAGTGCGTTCACCAAATCCTCAGGAGCTTTGGTCTTGGCTGTTTGACACTGTACAGGAGCAGCAGTGGGTCTTTTGTATGGTGGTTCACAACCTTTCACCTGCTACTGGCTAGCCTCCCTGCTGTGAGGTCACGTTTGGGAGCTGAGGCATGGTGTGGACAGGAGGGGGAAGGTGGAGAGGGAAGGGAAGACTGGAGGGGTAAGGTAGGAGAGAAGGGGAATGTAGGGCTGGGCGATATGGCCAAAATATCATACGGTATTCTTTAAAATATTTGATGGTATTTTATGTTTTTGATTAATAAAAGTACTAAATTTATGGGCCTCCCGAGTGGCGCAGTGGTTAAGGGCGTGTACTGCAGCGCCAGCTGTGCCACCAGAGACTCTGGGTTCGCACTCAGGCTTTGTCGTAACCGGCCGCCACCGGGAGGTCCGTGGGGCGACGCACAATTGGCCTATCGTCGTCCGGGTTAGGGAAGGTTTGGCCGGTAGGGATATCTTTGTCTCATCGCGCACCAGCGACTCTTGTGGCGGGCAGGGCGCAGTGCACGCTATCCAAGGTTGCCAGGTGCACAGTGTTTCCTCCGACACATTGGTGCGGCTGGCTTCCGGGTTGGATGTGCGCTGTGTTAAGAAGCAGTGTGGCTTGGTTGGGTTGTGTATCGGAGGACGCATGACTTTCAACCTTTGTCTCTCCCGAACCCGTACGGGAGTTGTAGCGATAACAATTGGATAGCACGAATTTGGGGAGGAAAAAGGGCAAAAAAAAAAAAATACAAATTCTAAATTTGCTTTATAAGTAGTGTGTGACCTTAGGGTGGCTGTATGTATATGTAAACGTCCTCTCACTGTCAACTGTGTTTATTTTCAGCAAACTTAACATGTGTAAATATTTGTATGAACATAAGATTCAACAACTGAGACAAACTAAACAAGTTCCACAGACATGTGACTAACAGAAATGGAATGTGTCCCTGAACAAAGGGGGTGGGGGGGGGGTCAAACGTAACAGTCAGTATCTGGTGTGGCCACCAGCTGCAACAAGTACTGCAGTGCATCTCCTCCTCATGGACTGCACCAGATTTGCAAGTTCTTGCTGTGAGATGTTACCCAACTCTTCCACCAAGGCACCTGCAAGTTCTCAGACATTTCTGGGGGGAATGGCCCGAGCCCTCAACCTTTTTATTTATTTTATTTCACCTTTATTTAACCAGGTAGGCTAGTTGAGAACAAGTTCTCATTTGCAACTGCGACCTGGCCAAGATAAAGTGTAGCAATTCGACACATATAACAACACAGAGATAAACATGGAATAAACAAAACATACAGTAGAACAAAATAAAACAAAGTCTATATACAGTGAGTGCAAATGAGGTAAGTTATGAAAATAAATAGGCCATGGTGGCGAAGTAATTACAATATAGCAATTAAACACTGGAATGGTAGATCGGTTGAAGATTAATGTGCAGGTAGAGATACTGGGGTGCAAAGGAGCCAAATAAATAAATAAATACCAGTATGGGGATGAGGTAGGTAGATAGATGGGCTGTTTACAGATAGGCTAAGTACAGGTGCAGTGATCTGTAAAATGCTCTGACAGCTGGTGCTTAAAGCTAGTGAGGGAGATGTGAGTCTCCAGATTCAGAAATTTTTGCAATTCGTTCCAGTCATGGGCAGCAGAGAACTGGAAGGAAAGACGACCAAAGGAGGAATTGGCTTTGGGGATGACCCGTGAGATATACCTGCTGGAGCGCGTGCTACGAGTGGGTGCTGCTATGGTGACCAGTGAGCTGAGATAAGGTGGGGCTTTACCTAGCAGAGAATTGTAGATAACCTGTAGCCAGTGGGTTTGGCGACGAGTATGAAGCGAGGGCCAACCAACGAGAGCATACAGGTCGCAATGGTGGGTAGTGTATGGGGCTTTGGTGACAAAACGGATGGCACTGTGATAGACTGCATCCAGTTTGTTGAGTAGAGTAGATGACATCACCGAAGTCGAGGATCGGTAGGATGGTCAGTTTTACGAGGGTATGTTTGGCAGCATGAGTGAAGGATGCTTTGTTGCGATATAGGATGCCGATTCTAGATTTAATTTTGGATGGGAGATGCTTACTGTGAGTCTGGAAGGAGAGTTTACAGTCTAACCAGACACCGAGGTATTTGTAGTTGTCCATGTATTCTAAGTCAGAGCCGTCCAGAGTAGTGATGCTGGACGGGCGGGCAGCGATCGATTGAAAAGCATGCATTTAGTTTTACTTGTGTTTAAGAGCAGTTGGAGGCCACGGAAGGAGAGTTGTATGGCATTGATGCTCGTCTGGAGGTTATTTAACACTGTGTCCAAGGAGGGGCCAGAAGTATACAGAATGGTGTCGTCTGCGTAGAGGTGGATCAGAGAATCACCAGCAGCAAGAGCAACATCATTGATGTATACAGAAAAGAGAGTCGGCCCGAGAATTGAACCCTTTGGCACACCCAGAGACTGTCAGAGGTCCAGACAACAGGCCCTCCGATTTGACACACTGAACTCTATCAGAGAAGTAGTTGGTAAACCAGGCGAGGCAATCATTTGAGAAACCACGGCTGTCGAGTCTGCCAATAAGAATGTTGTGATTGACCGAGTCGAAAGCCTTGGCCAGGTCGATGAATACGGCTGCACAGTATTGTCTCTTATCTATGGCGGTTATGATGTCGTTTAGATCCTTGAGCGTGGCTGAGGTGCACCCATGACCAGCTCTGAAACCAGATTGCATGGCGGAGAAGGTATGGTGGGATTCGAAATGGTCAGTAATCGGTTTGTTAACCTGGCTTTTGAAGACTTGAGAAAGACAGGGTAGGCTAGATATAGGTCTGTAGCAGTTTGGGTGTAGAGTGTCACCCGCTTTGAAGAGGAGGATGACCGCGGCAGCTTTCCAATCTTTGGGAATCTCAGATTGTCTAGCCCGGCTGATTTGTATGGGTCCAGATTTTGCAGCTCTTTCAGAACATCGGCTATCTGGATTTGGGTAAAGGAGAAATGGTGGGGGCTTTGGCGGGTTGCTGTGGAGGGTGCCAGGCAGTTGACCGGGGTAGGGGTATAGTGATGTGGAAAGCATGGCCAGCCGTAGAGAAATGCTTATTGAAATTCTCAATTATAGTGGATTTATCAGCAGTTGGGAGGAGGTTCTCTTATTCTCCATGGACTTTACAGTGTCCCAGAACTTTTAGAGAGTACTACAGGATGCAAATTTCTGTTTGAAAAAAGCTTGCCTTAGCTATTCTAACTGCCTGTGTATATTTGTTCCTAACTTCCCTTAAAAGTGGCATATCACGGGGGCTATTCGATGCTAATGCAGAACACCACAGGATGTTTTTGTGCTGGTCAAGGGCAGACAGGTCTGGCGTGAACCAAGGACTATATCTATTCCAAGTTCTACATTTTGAGGGGTATGCTTATTTAAGATGGTGAGTAAGGCACTTTTAAAGGATAGCCAGGCATCATCTACTGACGGGATGAGGTCAATGTCATTCCAGGATACCCCGGCCAGGTCGATTAGAAAGGCCTGCTCGCAGAAGTGTTTCAGGGAGCGTTTGACAGTGATGAGGGGTGGTCGTTTGGTCGCAGACCCATTTACGGAAGCAGGCATTGAGGCAGTGATCGCTGAGATCTTGATTGAAAACAGCAGAGGTGTATTTGGAGGGCGAATTAGTTCGGATGACTATGAGGGTGCCCGTGTTTACTGCCCATTGATAATTTGTGTGAGATTGAAGGCATCAAGCTTAGTTTGTAGGATGGCCAGGGTGTTAAGCATGTCCCAATTTAGGTCACCTAGTAGCACGAGCTCAGAAGATAGATGGGGGGGCAATCAGTTCACATATAGTATCGAGGGCACAGCTGGGGGCAGAGGGAGGTCTATAGCAAGTGGCAACAGTGAGACTTGTGAATTTTTAGAAGTAGAAGCTCAAATTTTTTGGGTACAGACTTAGCCTGCAGAGTTCTGTATGACTTTTTATATTTGCAGTAGATTGCAACACCGCCCCCTTTGGCAGTTCTGTCTTGGCGGAAAACGTTATGGTTAGCAATGGAGATTTCAGGGTTTTTGGTGGTTTTCCTAAGCCAGGATTCAGACACTGCTAAGACATCTGGGTTGGCAGAGTGTGCTAAAGCACTGAGTAAAACAAACTTGGGGAGTAGGCTTCTAATGTTAACATGTATGAAACCAAGGCTTTTATGTTTACAGAAGTCAACAAATGAGAGCACCTGGGGGGTGGGAATGGAGCTAGGCACTGCAGGACCTGGATTAACCTCCACATCACCAGAGGAGAAGTAGGATAAGGGTACGGCTAAAGACTATACGAACTGGCCGTCTAGCACGTTCAGAACAGGGAGTAAAAGGAGCAGGTTTCTGGGCACGATAGCATAGATCCAAGGCATAGTGTACAGACAAAGGTAAGGTAGGATGTGAGTACATTGGAGGTAAACCTAGGCATTGAGTAATGAAGAGAGATATAGTCTCTAGAGATGTTTAAACCAGGTGATGTCATTGCATATGTAGGAGGTGGAACAACATTATTTTTATTTTAGCTTTATTTTACTAGGCAAGTCAGTTAAGAACAAATTCTTATTTTCAATGACGGCCCTGTTCAGGGGCAGAATGACAGATTTGTACCTTGTCAGCTTTGAACTTGCAACCTTTTGGTTACTAGTCCAACGCTCTAACCACTAGGCTACCCTGCCGTCCCGTTAAGGCATATTGAGCATGGCTAGAGGCTCTACAGTGAAATAAGACATTAATCACTAACCAGGACAGTAATGGACACAGTAATGGACAAGGCATATTGATATTAGAGAGAGGAATGCGTAGCCAAGTGAACACATGGGTCCAGTAAGTGTTTGGGCTGGCTGGGGACACGGCGATTCAGACAGTTAGCAGGCTAACAAGCTAACAGTTAGTAGGCCAGAGCTAAACAAGCTAGCAGCTAGTAGAACAGGGCAAGCTAGCAGTTAGCAGACCGGGTTAGCAAGCAAGCAGTTAGCAAGAGCTAGCAGTTAGCAGACCGGGCAGGCAAGCTAGCAGTTTGCAGACCGGGTTAGCAAGCAAGCAGTTAGCAAAAGCTAGCAGTTAGCAGACCGGGCAGGCATGCAAGCGGTTAGCAGACCGGGTTAGCAAGCAAGCAGTTAGCAAGGGCTAGCAGTTAGCAGACCGGGCAGGCAAGCTAGCAGTTAGTAGACCAGGGCCCGGCAGTTTAGCAGTTATCAAACCGGGTTAGCAAACAAGCCTTTGGGGGGGGGAACGTCGCGGTGGGGGTAAGTCTGTTTTTGCCTCGTCGATAGACCAGTTGTGGAATTAGTAGGGTTCCAAGTAGCTCTAGGTAGCTAGCAGGCCGATATTGTAGCCCAGGAGTATGCTTCGGTGGTAGCACAGGAGCCCTGGCCGGGCTAGCTTCAAGCTAAATTGGTGCTTGCTCTGGGATGGAAACGCTAGCCAGGAGTAGACATCTGGAATTGCGGTTAGCTAGTTGTGAAGATCCAGATGGAAATGTTCAGTTTGCGGTAGGCATCCGGGGTTAAAAATAACAGGTCCTTTATGCTTTGGCTAGAGTCACGATGTTCGAACTGGCGAGAGCTTTCCGAGCTGAAGGTTAGCTGATGACCACTGGCAATGGTTTGCTGACTAATATCTGGCAGTTAGCTGGCTAGCTTCAGTTGAGGGATTCCAGATCTGAAGTAAATATAAATACTTTAGGGAAAAAAAGCAGATCCACGCCACATTGGGTGAGGCGGGTTGCAGGAGAGTATTAAGATGATGAGGTTTAGCAAAATATTTTAAAGGATATGCGATGAAAAATATGTAAAACTATATATACACAAGGGACAATTCAATTCAACAACCCTTCGATCCAACAAGTCCCAGACGTGCTCAATGGGATTGAGATCTGGGCTCTTCGCTGGCAATGGCAGAACACTGACATTCCTGTCTTGCAGGAAATCACGCACAGAATGAACAGTATGGCTGGTGGCATTGTCATTCTGGAGGGTCATGTCAGGATGAGCCTGCAGGAAGGTTACCACATGAGGGAGGAGGTCTTCCCTTTAACGCACAGCGTTGAGATTGCCTGCAATGACAACAAGCTCAGTCCGATGATGCTGTGACACACCGCCCCAGACCATGACAGACCCTCCACCTACAAATTGATTCCGCTCCAGAGAACAGGCCTCGGTGTAACGCTCATCCATTCGACGATAAATGCAAAACCAACCATCACCCCTGGTGAGACCAAAATCGCGACTCGTCAGTGAAGAGCACTTTTTGCCAGTCCTGTCTGGTCCAGCGGCGGTGGGTTTGTGCCCAGAGTCGACGTTGTTGCCAGTGATTTCTGGTGAGGACCTGCCTTACAAAAGGCCTACAAGCCCTCAGGCCAGCCTCTCTCAGCCTATTGCGGACAGTCTGAGCACTGATGGAGGGATTTTGCGTTCCTAGTGTAACTTGGGCAGTTGTTGTTGCCATCCAGCACCTGTCCCGCAAATGTGTTGTTCAGATGTACCGATCCTGTGCAGGTGTTGTTACATGTGGTCTGCCACTGTGAGGATGATCTGCTGTCCATCCTGTCTCCCTGTAGCGCTGTCTTACGGACCTCAGCTGCAATTTCCTCTGCTGTTTCTCCTTTCAATTCAACAAAATCAAGCAGATTTGTTTTCACAGATGTGTTGCCATCATATATCTAACTAGTATTGGCAGAAGCATTACATGTCCATGATTGGACGTATCAATGGACAGGGACACAAATTCAACCTGATCTAGGTCCTGTGTTACCAAAGTAGTTGCCCATGGTGCTAACACATGAAGCCATATTGAGTAACATTTTGTCCTAGCACATGTAAACTTTGGCTCATAAATCTTCCGTGTGAGTTGTGCTGTGCAGTCCATAGATCTGTAACTATGATTGTGTCGCATAGTGTGGTATGCAAAGACACCCTCCTGCACAGCTAAATCATATTCTTCTTGGGAAGGCTCTACCTTCTTGAAGAATGTGGTGACAGAGGGCATACCAACACGGGCAATCAGAGAGGCTTTATATTTTTTGTCTGATGTTCTAACACTGCCGTTCTTCCCCCGCTGCCAATTGAAAAAGAGGAATTACAAAGGGTGCAGTTAACCATTCTATCGTCTTGGCTTGAGTGTATAAATGGAAATTCTCTCATGTTGGTCATTAAAATGGCATTTCCGTTTCTTGGAAAGAGCCATTGTACCTCCTCTATCTGCTCTTCACTCTGTCACTCTTCTTACTCAACTTTTTCTTCTCCAATCTTTCTCCTCTTTTCTTCACTCGTCTTCCTGCTCTTTTTTCCTTTGCTTCTCTTTACCTTTCCTCCACACTTCTCGCTTCACTCTTTTTACTCCATTAATTTTCCCTTCTCCTTCTCTCTTTAATAATAAATAGTACACTATTAGATAAAATAATTTGGTTAACAGATTCCCATTGCTTGCCTCATTTTTTTGTATTTGATCAAAAAAATATTGTTAGGAATAATAAATTGGCAGACTCTGCAATCATATCTTTACCTTTCTTCCTTTAATGGCATCCTTCCTCCTCTTCTGAGGAGGAGTAGCGAGAAGGATCGGAGGACCAATGCGCAGCGTGGTAAGTGTCCATAAAGTTTAATTTCAGACAAACTGAACACTATGAAATATAAAACAATAAATGTGAACATGAACGAAACCGAAACAGTACCGTGTGGCAACAAACACTCACACGGAAACAAACACCCCCCACTCAAAAGTGAAACTCAGGCTACCTATGATTCTCAGTCAGAGACAACTAACGACACCTGCCTCTGATTGAGAACCATACTAGGCTGAACTCAAAACCCCAACATAGAAAAACAGACTGCCCACACCAACTCACGCCCTGACCATACTAAATGAAGACAAAACAAAGGAAAAAGGTCAGAACGTGACACTTCCCCTCTTTCACTCTTCTTCCTATCCAGTCTTCCTCCTCTCCACTCTAACAGAAAACATTATGCTAATGTTATCCATGAACATTTCTAAATATATTTTCACACTACTTATAAATGTCAAACCATTAATTGTAATCTTCAAATAGATTTTTCAGAATTATGCATTAATTTAATAATCATATTTTCAAAATAGCCCATCCACTGCATGTTTACATGTGAATGGTTTTTAACCTAGCGACAATGAAAGTAGCTGGCTAACCTAGCTAGATAACGTTCATTTAGTCAACATAGGATATGCTAGCTAACATTAGCTATTTAAAACCTTTTATAAAGCAGAACATCTATCTATATACAGCACTTTGAGATATCAGCTGATGTACGAAGGGCTATATAAATAAATTTGATATAATAAATTGTGACATAACATCATTAGCTAGTATCAATTGTAACTTACCTGGCCTGAAAATATGTTTGTGGTGATGTTATAGATTCACTTGATACTTGCTACCTTCTGGCAAAGTTTTCCACGGCAGTTCTCTAAAACTAGCACGAGCAAGTAGTTAGTAGAAGAGTGAATGAAGCTGCTATAGCGAGCAGGCCCCTCTGTTGGCCTAAACAAGCACAACGTGATTGAGACGTAAACCTGTAGGCTCTGCTGCCCGGTCTTTCTTGCCACGTAAAATATTATTTCACTTTGCAGTCTGTTTTTAACGAACATTTAAAAACGGGGACATTTCCGGGACAGCTCCAGCCGGGGACAGGCCACCAAAAACAGGGACTGTCCCCGGAAAACGGGGACATCTGTTCACCCTACATTAGTGGCTAACACAATTTAGCTTAACTTGTTAAGAAAATACAAACGTGCTGTTTGCAGATGTAAGAAACACAAACTAATATTGTAATTGTAGAATGTTTGTGGATTTATATTAAGATCAAAGTGGAAACAACATCGTCATCAACATTGTTTTATGTGCTGCATTGACCATGCAGACTGAATAAAAGTGTCTCGTGGTCAAGCAACAACAACATGCACTACTTGAGTGACGGGGTGGGACTAGGTCTGTGTGGAAAGCGGAATGGAGAGGGATGAGTCAAGTAGCGGAGTAAACTAAACAAATGGACGTTACTCACGGCGTATCACATTTAACAAACCAAACATTAAAATACTGTTATAGAAGTGAAAGTAAAAACCCAAACCAGTCTGTGTATCAATACCTGTGTGTGTGTGTGTGTGTGTGTGTGTGTGTATATAGTAACATACGGTGTACCTCACAGCTCCAGAGGGAAGGTAGGTTTGGAGAGTGGGGGAAGGTTTGGAGAGTGGGGGACGGTGGGGTGAAAAATGGCATGCCAACAGAGAGGAAGCATTTGTTGTTTCTTGAGCCTGAGAAATTGTGAAGCTTTGCTGTTAAGGGTTATACAGTGCATTCGGAAAGTGTTCAGACACCTTGACTTTTTCCGTATTTCGTTACGTTACAGCCTTATTCTATAATTGATTAAATCGTTTTTTCCCTCAATCTACACACAATTCCCCATAATGACAAAGCCAAAACAGGTTTAGTCGTTTTTTTTTCAATTACAATCTTGGCACACCTGTATTTCGGGAGTTTATCCCATTCTCTGCAGATCCTCTCAAGCTCTGTCAGGTTGGACGGGGCGATGTTCGATCAGGTTCAAGTCCAGGCTCTGGCTGGGCCACTCAAGGACATTCAGAGACTTGTCCCGAAGCCACTCCTGCGTTGTCTTGTCTGTGTGCTTAGGGTCATTGTCCTGTTGGAAGGTGAACCTTCGCCCCAGTCTGAGGTTCTGAGTGCTCTGGAGCAGTTTTTCAACAAGGATCTCTCTGTACTTTGCGCTGTTCATCTTTCCCTCGATCCTGGGATTGAGGCGAAGAGTTCCTGCCACTGAAAAACATCCCCACAGCATGATGCTTCCACCCCCATGCTTCACCGTCGGGATGGTGCCAAAGTGTTCAATCTTGGTTTCATCTAAAAAGACAAGAGACTCTTGTTTCTCATGATCTGAGAGTCCTTTAGGTGACTTTTGGCAAACTCCAAGCGGGCTGTCATGTGCCTTTTTTACTGAGGAGTGGCTTCTGTCTGGCCACTACCATAAAGGCCTTATTGGTGGATTGCTGCAGAGATTGTTGTCCTTCTGGAAGATGCTCCCATCTCCACAGAGGAACTCTGGAGCTCTGATGGAGTGACCATCAGATTCTTGGTCACCTCCCTGACCAAGGCCCTTCTCCCCCGATTGCTCTGTTTGGCCGGGCAGCCAGCTTTAGGAAGAGTCTTTGTCCTAACTTCTTCCATTTAAGAATGATGGAGGCCACTGTGTTCTTGGGGACCTCCAATGTTGCAGACATGTTTTGGTACCCTTCCCCAGATCTGTGCCGACACAATCCTGTCTCGGAGCTCTACGGAGAATTCCTTTGACCTCATGGCTTTTTTTTTTCTCTGACATGCACAGTCAACTGTGGGACATTATATAGACTAGAGGTCGACCGATTATGATTTTTCTACGCCGATACTGATTATTGTAGGCCCAAACAAAGCCGTTATCGATTAATCGGACAATTTAGATATTTGTAATAATGACAATTACAACAATACTGAATGAACACTTTTTTTATTTTAACTTAATATAATACATCAATAAAATCTATTTACATTTACATTACATTTATTTAGTCTCAAATAATAAAACATGTTCAATTTGGTTTAAATAATGCAACAACAAAGTGTTGAAGAAAGTTAACCTCTTGATACTCCCCACCCCGGATCCGGGATCGTGAATAAAGCCTCAGGCTCATTAGCATAACGCAACGTTAACGATTTCTGAAAATCGCAAATAAAATGAAAATAATGCACCTGCTCTCAAGCTTAGCCTTTTCTTAACAACACTGTCATCTCAGATTTTCAAAATATGCTTTTGAACCATAGCAAATCACTAATTTGTGTAAGAGTATGCTAAGCTAGCTTAGCATTTTGAGTAGCATTTAGCACGCAACATTTTCACAAAAACCAGATAACCAAATAAATAAAATCATTTACCTTTGAAGAGCTTCGGATGTTTTCAATGAGGAGACTCTCAGTTACATAGCAAATGTTCAGTTTTTCCTGAAAGAATCTTTGTGTAGGAGAAATCGCTCCGTTTTGTACATCACATTTGGCTACCGAAACGAAAATTTAGTCACCAAAACGTCTTCACATCAGTTCTGTTATACCCAGACAATATTTTTACAGTTTTGGAAACTTTAGAGTGTTGTCTATCCTAAGCTGTCAATTATATGCATATTCTAGCATCTGGTCCTGAGAAATAGGCAGTTAACTTTCGGAACGTTATTTTTCCAAAAATAAAAATAGTGCCCCCAAGCTTCAAGAGGTTAATACATATGCAATAATTGAATGCTGGATGATTTTATATTACGCTCAGTAACAGGGATGTAAATACATTTGTGCTCAATATTTGAATAAGCTTTTTGTGCATATGGAGAATTTCAGATGTCTTTAATTTTAGCTCATGAAACATTGGACCAACACTTTACACATTGTTTTTATATTTTTGGTCAGTGTGACTTCCACAATGTAATTTTTGTTGTAAAAAATGTTTTCGCTTCATCTAGTTTTTTATTTTGTAGTCTAAGGCCATGTCTACTTTCTAAAAATAGAAAATGAGAACTGTCACAAGGTTTATATTTCTAACAGTTGCTATTGTAATTTATATGAAGGCTATATCTAGTTTATATTTTGCCTGCCTTGACTAAAAATAAAGAAAACCGAGTCGGGCAGATTACTTGAGAAATTGCATTCTTAAGTTAACCTACTAATAGTAGAATATTTAATATCCAGCATGAGTTATTTTGAACTTTAAAAATAAATGATTCATTATTTCAATTTGCTCTAAAATCAAATTATTGTGTGTCAGCAACATACTGAATATCTCTATAGATTGGATAAATATTACTCGGCTACTAATGATCGGCACCAAAATGGAAAGTCTGTCAGTTAATAGGCGGCATTTTTTTCGATATGAAAATCAGAGATAGAAATGTGACTGGCCTGTACAGGTAGGAAAGTGTCCAGGCTTTGTGCTGGTTGAACAGTTTCGCTGTTATGGTAGCTTAATTCGAATAAAACATCTGAAAATCATTTTATTTAACATTTAGAATTACCGCAAATTAGTTGCCAAGTGTGCTTTATAAACAAAAATATCTGGTAATCAGGTTATGAAATGTCATGACAAAGAAATATTAAATTATAGTCCGAGATCAGTGGTCGCCAACCTTTTCTGAGTCAAGATCACTTTCTCAGTCCAAAAGCAAACTGAGATCTACCGCTCAGATAAAAAGGAAAAACATGAAAAACAGTTCTGTAGCAATGAGGTTTGTGCAGTAAGCTATAGGCCCAATACATTATCACTGCATACTGTCTATGCTTGAATTGCCCTGCCAATGTTGTTCTTCTCAGACAATTTTGAAATTATATTTAACAATTTAAGTATATAATGGTAATAGATCCATTTGTATTACTTGTGAGGCACAGGTGAATGACCATAATTAGCTTTTTATTTTATTTATTTTACTGATGTTCAGTCTGAGGGGAGGGAATAGCGTTGAGGCTGCCGCTCACCTGACTCACTTCCCTCCGCTCTCCCTCCCTCCGCTGAGAAAAGTGGACGTAGCTGATGGTGAAACTCAAGTCGCACTGCATTATTTCTGCCTCATGCACCAATTCATGTTGTTTCTCCTATGACCAGAGTCTGAAATATTCCTCTATTAAAAAAGACACAAGCTGCTAATAATAACAATGCAAGCTTATCGAAACAACACTTTGCTTTACTCATTCATTACAGCTGCAGTGCTGGTTGTTGTCATTCGTTACAGCTGCAGTGCTGGTTGTAGCATGAGTGGAATTAGGGAGAACTCACATTTTACGGCTTATACAAAAGTGTTTAACAAAGTGTTGACAGTGTTGAATAACAACTTAAACATGAACTTACTTATAAAAACAGCAGCTGTATCCTGAGTCACACATCGGTCTAGGGCACTGCATCTCAGTGCTAGAGGTGTCACTACAAATCCTGGTTTGAATCCAGGCTCTAACACATCTGGCCGTGGTTGGGAGTCCCATAGGGCGGTGCACAATTTGCCTAGTGTCGTCCGGGTTAGGGGAGGGTTTGGCCGGGGTAGGCTGTCATTGTAAAAGAAGAATTTGTTCTTAACTGACTTTTCTAGTTAAATGAAGGTTACACACACCACACTGACCCAAACATGAATTGGTTGGCATTTACGTATGTCCCCATTACCAGTAAAACATAATCAAAACCTATTTCTTTCACTTACTTGCTTTGCTGTTTCGTTCATTTCTTCAGTCGTTTCATTCTCAAGCAGGATTTCTATGGAACGCCGTTTGGGTCTTTGCGTGTCAAAAAAGATACATGTTGAGTACGCTTGTTGACCAATCAAGACCTGACTATGACTGCACGTCACATAATAATTGAACATTCATACATTTTTTGTACGTAGTTATTACACATTGGTTACACTATTACTCGTATTTCATGTCACAACGATTCATCGATACGCATGCTATGATATTGGTAAAGTTGTCTCGTGCACCTATAGTGTTGGTCATAAAATGCTCATGGATGCAAACAATGTTCTTCCCCAAAAACATAGCAAAATGACATAAGCTACTGAAACAGATATCGTTAGCTAACTAACTATAACTAGGTGTCATCACCTAAAATAACCCTCATTTATAAGACCCTTCTTATTTGATTACTGGTGGTCGGACCAATCTATGTGCCACAATAAGGATTAGCCACAATAGTGGACTTTTGCCTTCAAAATAAAAGTATGGCTTAATTCTACTATTTGTATTCATTTGCATCACTGTCAATGACATACATTTATTTTGAAGGCAAACCGCAAAGTCCACTATTGTGGCTAGCTTCACCACACACAACCCAGTCTGGTCGAGCCTCACTAGCCAGATGAAGCTAGCTGGCTGCTTATGACATTAACTTTGGGTAACAGGGTTAAGTAGCTGGCTAGCTATTTATTTTAATGAACTGAAGTTCAATTTCAATAGGCGAACAACAAGTGGCTACCTAGCTAATACTTACTCACAAGGATTCCTAAATCATTGTTAAGAATAATGAAAATGACTGCAGTTTCTACTGGTCATTGTTATCAGGCTGGTTGTATTGGTGATAGCTAGGTGCCAAAGCTAGCTACCCCAGAAGTTGCTGTCAAACAAATAATGCTTATCGACCAGGCGCCAAAAGCAAACATAAGCCATGACAGAGAACGGTTGATTGTCAAGTGCAATGAATCCCATTATCTTGGCTTTAATGGATTTCGCCTTTTGAGTTGTCTCACTGTTCTTACTCTTTCAAATGACTGCTTGACTTGTTGACTGCTCGATCCAGACAGCAGACATTGTGGGCTTGGTTAGGGGTGCTGTGTTACAAGTGTAGCGCCAAATTTTACGTGGCGTCATTACGTCATGTACCTACGTAAAATTTGGCGCTACACACACACACACAGTGGGGCAAAAAAGTATTTAGTTAGCCACCAATTGTGCAAGTTCTCCCACTTAAAAAGATGAGAGGCCTGTAATTTTCATCATAGGTACACTTCAACTATGACAGACAAAATTAGAAAGAAAAAATCCAGAAAATCACATTGTAGGATTTTTTATGAATTTATTTGCAAATTATGGTGGAAAATAGGTAGTATAGTAGTTATCATAGTTACTTACGCTCTAACATCACAATGTTTACATTTCTATAGGTTAGTCATGTGACCGAGTATAATTGAAACTTCCAAACATCTGTACTTTACAGGATCTGTTTTTTTTTCACTCATTTTATTTTCATAACGGATCAACATTTGGTATGCTATAGCCTATAGATAATATTCTGCCCATATGAACAAACTTATTTTAGGTTAAAAAAAAGAGTTATGCATGATTTAATGAAAAGCAACAAACACCCATTGTTTCACATTCCTTAATAAGACTCAGAAACCGGCTATAGAGCTCGCTTCAGTTTCCCTGCCAAATACGCCTACAAGAAGAACTCAACATATTTGGACGACGTTTAATGTACGAGAGGGGTCTGCGCAGCATTGTACCTTCCACGAAAAGTTTTGCTTGGCAAAAAGACACAAGCGAGAAATTGTCTGCGCATTAAGGTTCAGATTTGACTTTATATTTGATTCTAATACTATACAATATACTGCCTGTTTTGTGTGTTGGGGTATGGTTGGTATTGAATAGGAGGAAATCTGTCTCCACACACCTGCCTGTTGTTCCAGGCAAAGCCATGACTTCAGCAGTTTATGTGGAAGTTTTTTTCTCTCTATCTCTTAGGAGAAAATGGGAGCAACAAGATATCTCTAATTTAAGATATCTCTGCGCCGAGCCAGAGCACTGTGTGTGTGTTTTAAGCCAGAAAGGGGTGTGTGTGTGGGTGTGGGGGGGGGGGGGGCGGGCTTCGCTGTTTGTCCTTGCTGATGAGGAAAACACCAAATTGGCCCTGTCAAACTGGCCTGTTTGTCTTCCTGCACAGCTGAATGGCCTTTCCTGCTTGCCGTACAGGAAAAGGAAGTGAGCTGTGCCAACAAGCAAGACGTTCAGCTTGAACTTGAGCTCGTCATTTTCCTTGCAACAATCAGACATTTTGGCTATTGCACACAACACAAAATGCATAAATGCAAACACTTATGCATGCACTCACACACTGACTTGTGTACAGAGCATTATAATTTGAGACATGTTGTGAGACTGTAAAGGCCGTACTAATACCCCTCTAATTAATTCTATTCATCTGAAGACTAAATGGCTGATATCAGTTTGGAAGCTCCAGGCACTGAAGGCTCTGGTGCCATTTGAAGCAGAGAACACCCCTACCCTCCATTCTCTCCTCTGCTCCTGTCGGGATTTTGCATGCAAAAGGGCCTCAATGCAAAGTGTGCCCTTAACCAACATGCAAATCAGTGTGACTTGGTTCATGGCCCTGCTACTCACACTCCATAGCAACCAGATTGTGTATTAATAATGATGTGGAGGTTAAGATTGACAGTTTATGGACAGGAGGGTGTTTGTGTGTTGCATTAACGTTTGTTAGTGTGTGTGTGTGTTGTAGTGGTCACCTGCAGCCTTGATAAGGGGACATCTGCTGTGAGTGCTGCTTCCTGTTGCTCTTTATGGAAACTCTGTGGTCTGACCCACACGCATTTGTGTTTGTTTGCTGAAGGACGGCGGACTGACAAGCATCAGCATTTGTTTCCTGAAGTCCTTAAATGTATGTGCCTGTGTGTCCCCAACCACTGTTTCTGTGGCCCAAACTGGAGGCAGAAAGGGGCAGGCAGGGACCTGTTGGACACTGCTCAGCGCTTGCAGATATTTTTGGATTGTTGTGTACGAGCACTGAGCACTGCTAGAGGGAGGGTTTGTTCCCCCCCCTCATCCCCCGTACAAACATCCCAGTATTTCCTTTTGGAGAGCAAATTATTTTGGGGGCCTAGATTCTGGAATGTCCCTGCAGGAGGGAGCTTTGTGTCAATGATTGAAGTATTTATGCTGTCATAAGGACTGACGGAAATCATTGTCCACTATAGAACAGCTTGCTGTCATAAGACTGCTGCAATAACATTTAACTGCACTGTTTGTCATTCACACTCTTTCATCCTCATTTTAAACAGGTTTTTCCCAACAAGCTAAAAATGTATTTTAATACCGGAGTATTAAGTTTTTTTCCGCAGGATAAAGTCTGTAAATACCTTCTAAACCTTTTTATTCTTATAGTGACAGCGATGAAGACGTTTACTGTTGTGACATTTTTGAACGTGTTGATGGTTAAACTGCCCCAAAGACATGATCTAGAGATACATGACTACCAACTGACCTGAGCTCTTGACCCACGGGCCTATATTCAGATCACCTACATACAGAACCTTGCCCTGATTTAACTTCTTAGGGCTGCAATCCCGTTAAAGGGATTGGTATGACAACAGCCATCGAAAGTGCAGAGCGCCAAATTCAAACCAACACAAATCTCATAATTAAAATTCCTCAAACATACATGTATCTTATACCATTTTAAAGGTACTCTTGTTGTTAATCCCACCACAGTGTCCGATTTCAAATAGGCTTTACAGCGAAAGCACCACAAATGACTATGTTAGGTCACCACCAAGTCAGAGTAATTCAGCCATTTTTCCAGCCAAAGAGAGGAGTCACAAAAGGACAAATAGAGAGAATTAATCACTAACCTTTGATCTTCATCAGATGACACTCATAGGACTTCATGTTACACAACACATATATGTATTGTTCGATAAAGTGCATATTTATATTAAATCTCAGTATACATTGGCACGTTACATTCACTAGTTCCATAAACATCCGGTGATATTGCAGAGCCAAATAATTTTACAGAAATACTCTTTATAAATGTCGATGAAAATACAATTGTTAGACATGGAAATATAGATACACTTCTCCTTAATGCAACCGCTATGACAGATTTACATTTTTTTAACGGAAAAAGCAAACCATGCAATAATCTGAGTACAGCTTTCAGACAACAAAGCAGCCAAAACGATATCTGCCATATTGTGTAGTCAACATTAGTCATAAATAACATTGTAAATATTCACTTACCTTTGATCTTCATCAGAATGCACTTCCAGGAATCCCAGTTCCACATTAAATGTTTGATTTAGTTTGATAATGTCCATTTATGTCCAAAGAGCTACTTTTGTTAGCACGTTTGGTAAACCAATCCAAAGTCATGAAGCGCGTTGCTTCTGTTACTGTCTGTAGAAACATGTCAAACGATGTTTGGAATCAATCTTTAGGATGTTTTTAACAAAACTTCAATAATATTCCAACCGTAGAATTCATTTGTCTTCAGAAAAGCAAAGGAACGGGAGATGCCTCTCATGTGAAATTTGTGTGACCAGCGCATCACTGCTGGCAGACCTCTGACTCATTCCTCTCTCAATCGGTCCCAATTCACAGTAGAATCAACAAGTTTCTAAATTCGGTTGACGTCTAGTGGAAGCCTTAGGAAGTGTAACATAACTAATATCCCACTGTCTATTCAATAGGGTCTGGGTTGAAAATTGAGCAACCTCAGATTTCCCACTTCCTGTTTGGATTTCTTCTCAGGTTTTTGCCTGCCATATGGGTTCTGTTATACTCGCAGACATCATTCAAACAGTTTTAGAAACTTCAGAGTTTTTATTCCAATACTAATAATAATATGCATATATTAGCAACTGGGACTGAGCAGCAGGCAGTTTACTCTGGGCACCTCTGGGTACCTTTCATCCAAGCTACTCAATACTGCCCCTGCAGCCATAAGTTTTAAATACAATGTGCACACACACACTGAGGGAGTCTCAAGCTCCAGAAAGCAGGGAAGTCTCAGTTTTAACCCACAAAGCTGAGTGCTAGTATGAAACTTGTACACTATATGAACAAAAGTATGTAGAAACCTGCTCGTCAAACATGTCATTCCAAAATCATGGGCATTAATATGGAGCTGGTCCCCCCCTTTGCTGCTATAACAGCCTCCACTCTTCTGGGAAGGCTTTCCACTAGATGTTGGAACATTTCTGCGGGGGCTTGCTTCTCGTCAGCCACGTGCATTAATGAGGTCGGGCACTGACATTGGGCGTTTAGGTCTGGCTGGCAGGTCAAGTTCTTCCACCGACCTTGACAAATCATTTCTGTATGGACCTTGCTTTATGCACAGGGCACTGTCATGCTGAAACAGGAAAGGGCCTTCCACAAACTGTTGCCACAAAGTTGGAAGCACAGAATCGCCCATAATGTCATTGTATGCTGTAGCGTTTAAGACTTCCCTTCACTGGAACTAAGGGGCCCGAACCATGAAAAACAGCCCCAGAGCATTATTCCCCCTCCACCAAACTTTACAGTTGGCACTATGCTTTCGGGCAGGTAGCGTTCTCCTGGAATAAGCCAAACCCACATTCGTCCGTCAGATTGCCAGATGGTGAAGCGTGATTCATCACTCCAGAGAATGTGTTTCCACTGCTCCAGAGTCCAATGGAGGCGAGCTTTATACCACTCAAGCTAACGCTTGGCATTGCACATGGTGACCTTAGGCTTGTGCGGCTGCTTGGCCCTTGGGAATCCATTTCATGAAGCTCTCAACGAACTCAGTAGTGAGCGTTGCAACCGAGGACAGATGATTTTTACACGCTTCAGCACTCGACGGTCCCGTTCTGTGAGCTTGCGTGGCCTACCACTTCGTGGCTGAGCTGTTGTTTCTCCTTGACGTTACCACTTCACAATAACAGCACTTACAGTTGACCGGGGCAGCTCTAGCAGGGCAGAAATTTGACAAACTGACTTGTTGGAACGATTGCATCCTGTAACCTATAGTGTGTGTAAGTACATGTGGTAGCTGTTTGGGGGAGAGTCGATTTACTGGTGGAAACTTCAGTCTGATGCACTTTTAAGGCATGGACACATGCCTTAAATGACAGTGTTTGCCAGCCGAGAGTACACGTAGAATCGTGTGAAATTGACGGCAGTCAGACGTCCACCGTTGGGTGGTCCCTTAGTCTTGAGGTGAGAGCTCACACTGCCCTGACATGGCTGGAATTCACTGGTCAGAGGTGACTACAGTACTGAAGAGGTTCAGACACAACTCCTGACTCATTTTATTTAACGTTATGTCAAATCTGTGGTTAGTGACTTTTCTTTGTTGAGTTAAAAAATAAGTGTGTGTGTTCTATACAATACCAACTAACACTTATAGCATGTACGAAGGGTTTACAGTAAAAACGTGTCACAAAATGACATGGTTGGAAAGAGAAAGTTGTAGCCATTCTTCTACCGTCTCAAATCGCTACCTTTTGCGAATACTTTAATACATACCTTGATGCAGGGTAGCCTAGTGGTTAGAGCGTTGGTCTAGTAACCAGAAGGTTGCAAGTTCAAACCCCCGAGCTGACAAGGTACAAATCTGTCGTTCTGCCCCTGAACAGGCAGTTAACCCACTGTTCCTAGGCCGTCATTGAAAATAAGAATTTGTTCTTAACTGACTTGCCTAGTTAAATAAAGGTAAAATAATTTAAAAAAATGATTAGCCTACCTAAATACTTCCCTTGTTAAACAACAATTTTTGACGAGGCAAATTTTTACAACTGCAACTCTTAAATGTATTTGAAATTGTACAAACTCTCGCTTACAAACACACAATCTGCAGATCTTAAACTTTCTTGAGGCGTGTTCGTGCCCGTGCATGGTGTGTGCATTTTGTGATGGCCTTGACAAGGGTGTGTCTATACACTTGACTCTCGTTCATCCCAAAATGGTGGTATGGCCATGTAAATTCAACCCCGAAAGGTCAGAGGTCACCTACTCGGTGAGACTGAAATACCCTGTGGTTGAACTAACGTACTCAATAGGCTAATTCAGGGAGCAGGCGGGGAGAAGCCAGGCATCATTATTTGAAGGTCTATGTGTGGTAGGGGATGGCTTGTCTGTCGATGGCCACTTAGCCTACGATACAGTAGTGGGGTGGTAGTACAGTGGACTTAGTACATGTTAACTAGAGGTCGACCGATTATGATAGTTCAACGCCGATACCGATTTATTGGAGGACCAAAAAAGCCGATGCCGATTTATAAAAATATATATTTTTATTATTTATTTGTAATACAAAAATACTGAATGAACACTTATTTCAACTTAATAAATACATCAATAAAATCAATTTAGCCTCAAAGTAATAATGAAACACGTTCAGTTTGGTTTAAATAATGCAAAAAAAAAGTGTTGGAGAAGAAAGTAAAAGTGCAATATGTGCTATGTAAGAAAGCTAATGCTAAGTTCCTTGCTCAGAACATGAGAACATATGAAAGCTGGTGGTTCCTTTTATCATGAGTCTTCAATATTCCCAGGTAAGAATTAAGGTTGTAGTTATTATAGGAATTATAGGACCATTTCCCTCTACCATTTGTATTTCATTAACCTTTGACTATTGGATGTTCTTATAGGCACTTTAGTATTGCCAGTGTAACGGTATAGCTTCCGTCCCTCTCCTCGCTCCTCTCTGGGCTCAAACCAGGAACACGACGACAACAGCCACCCTCAAAGCAGCGTTACCCATGCAGAGCAAGGGGAACAACCACCCCAAGGCTCAGAGCGAGTGACATTTGAAACGCTAACTAGCTAGCCATTTCACTTCGGTTACACCAGCCTCATCTCTGGAGTTGATAGGCTTGAAGTTATAAACAGCGCAATGCTTGACGCACAACGAAGAGCTGCTGGCAAAACGCACAAAAGTGCTGTTTGAATGAATGTTTACGCACCTGCTTCTTCCTACCACCGCTCAGTCAGATCCTTAGATACTTGTATGCTCAGTCAGATTATATGCAATGCAGGACACACTAGATAATATCTCGTAATATCATCAACCATGTGTAGTTAACTAGATTATGATTGATTGTTTTTTTATAAGATAAGTTTAATGCTAGCTAGCAACTTACCTTGGCTTATTGCATTTGCGTAACAGGCAGTCTCCTTGTGGAGTGCAACGAGAGAGAGGCAGGTCGTTATTGCGTTGGACTATTTAACTGTAAGGTTGCAAGATTGGATCCCCCGAGCAGACAAGGTGAAAATCTGTCATTTTGCCCCTGAACGAGGCAGTTAACCCACTGTTCCTAGGCAGTCATTGAAAATAAGAATGTGTTCTTAAAGGGAGGCAAGGCATCCAATGGAACAGAGAGCTTTCAGGAAAAACAGCACTTCCTGGTTTGATTTTCCTCAGGTTTTCTCCTACAATATCAGTTCTGTGCTACTCACAGACAATATTTTGACAGTTTTGGAAACTTTAGAGTTTTCTATCCTAATCTGGCAATTATATGCTTATTCTAGTTTCGTTTCTGGGCCTGAGAAATAGGCAGTTTCAAATGGGTACGTTTTTTTAGCCAAAAACGAAAATCCTGCCCCCTACACTCGAAGTTAACTGACTTGCCTAGTAAAAAAAAAATTAAATAAAGGTGTAAAAAAATAAATACAAAAAACGGCAAAATCGGTGTACAAAAATACAGATTTCCGAATGTTATGAAAACTTGAAATCGGCCCTAATTAATTGTCCATTCCGATTTTAATCGGTCGACCTCTAATGTTAACATGTCATTTTACAAGATGGAGGATAAACCCAGCCCTGACATTTGAGAGAGGGAGAGAGTGTCTGTTCGGCATGCACAGACAGGTCTTTGACAAGCTCTTGTTCTGTTGTCCCTAATTAAGGGATCCTGCTCAGTTCCAACCATGTCACGCCATGCCTACTGGCTAACAGAGCTGTGTTCTGTCCCAATGTACTGGTGTGTCTGTGTGCTTCTCTGTGTGAGGGATGTATGCCATATGTCTGAGGGGTTGGGATGTCTTAACCCCTGAACAGCACCCCCCCTCCCCCTCTCTATAGGAGGCCACTTGGCCTATACAGAACGGTGCGTGCTTGTCAGGGGGACTAGTTATACCCTTGTAATTTACCTCTACTTCTCTCTGCCTGAGCATGAAACTTGGCGGGCTTTAGACACTCTAATTGTGTGTGCAGTATTTCCCCTATATTAATTTACCCCCGGACCCAGCCAGCAGTGGCCATCCCAGGCGTACGTTTAGAACTGTTAAAGGTTGGCACAGACAGCTGAAGATTAACACCCATATGGTGTGTGTGTCCACTGTGTTAGTCAGGCGATCGGATTTGACACAGCAGCTTAAGCCAATTAAATGTTTCTTTGAGATCCGCACTGTTCAGATGTCCGCTTGTGAAAAGACACCCTTTGTACTCTACTCTTGAGTCTCATGCCATCTCTCTACCATTTTCCCACTGAAAACCTGCCCTCCATCCCAGTCCAGTTACATTCCCACAATACACAAACATTCCTAATAAAACATTTGTGTATGATAATAAAAAGTCATTAAATTTACATTTTTACTTTTGTGATTCCACTGAATGGCAAACCTATTCAACACTGCAGAGTTCTCAAGACCCACTCTTACCAATGATTAAACTCAATCCCTGTGGGGCCAATTGTATTGGCCTCATGTTGGTAAGTAGTCGTTTTATGGCTATTTAATGACCAATAAGATCTGACCCAGAGAGAGGGTCACTCCCCGACTGGACTGGCAGTTGGAGAATGTTCCCATGGGGCGATTCCACTCCAGCATAGCCAAAAAGTGCTTTTGGTAACTCTGATTGTTCTTTCAATTCCCACATAGAAACTTAATTTGGAGGAAGACTTCAAGCACGTAGAATTACCAGAGTTGGCTTTCTGGTATTTTTGACGATATGACCCATTTTATACAAAGATATTGACTATCTTTGAATATTCACCAGTAGGGGGAGTTCCCTTTGAATCTATTTCCCATTCACTGTGTTGGTGGTGCTCATAACATTTATCATCAACTTCAAAATGAATATAGAGCCCACTCTAAAAAATTATGTACTTGTTGAGTATATTGTTCCAAAAAATGTCTCTTTAAAAATTAACATAATCAAAAAAGGCGCTTGAGAGATTTATATTTTTATGTAAATGAATGTGAAATATTGTATTTCAGAATCTAGACATACTCCTTATTTTATAGCACACTAAGGAGTATGACAGCAAGATGTTGTCTGTATTATGTACGGATCGTAGGGTCTTACAAGAGGCATGTATAGGTCTAAGAAAGGCCTTAAATGGCTACTTTCATCATGATTTCCTAAAATTGTTTGTGATAAATGTAAAATCATGTCTAACATCATTCCTGCCAATGAGGTTTCTATGTTAGAATTGCCAGAACAATCTGAGATGGGGCAAATATATTTAGGTTATCCTGGCGTGGAATCTCCCCATGACGACTGGTGGCAATTTTATGGAAGTAGGGCAGATTCCAGCGTTCTAAGTTTATCAGTTGTAGCTGATGTCAAACTGGGAAACTGTGGGTTTAATGTTGTGGGGAGAACGCATTCCTTCGTCCCAAAAATATTAACTCAGACCTGAAGTGACCATGGGATGAAGGTGTTAGTGGTAGAGGTGACTGCAGAGATGGGGTTATCAAGGATCTTGACCATCACAAGCTGGTTCGATCCCATGTAAAGTCTTGTTTTGATTGTATTCGTGTTATTAATCTGTGACTGACCAGACATAATAAACCCACTTGTCATGTCCCCCCCCCCAAGCCATCAATTTATGGTCTCAAACCTATATAGTTTAGTCTGCTCTTTCCCAAAGCAGGAACCATAGCTTGCTGGTCCTTGGTATAAAAACCATTTGAGAAACACTAACTGACCCCACAGGATCTAGGGAGCCCAGGTTTCTGATGAAAAGCTCTGGCCTACAGTATGTGAATGTCCACTCACTCACTCACTCACTGCTGTCCATAAGGCCTGTATTTGTCTGGCCTCTTTTCATCTCTCCTGTTATGTCTACAGTCTCCTACTCATTCTGCACTATTTTTGGCAACCTGTTATTTGAATGTAAATTTGAAAGGCCCTGCCAGGAGAGCAGGGGAAAGCGAAGGGGAGAGAAAAGGGGAGAGAAGCCTCTTAAACAAAAATAAACAGTGGGGCGTGGAGGTTTGCTGTTTTGCGACAAACCTTTCCTTTTGGCCCTCCTGTTGCAAGCCTGTTTTCTGGTGCTGCTCGGTTTGGTTAGTGGGATCCATGCGGCAGTAACAGCTGTATTTGGACAGTGCTGGGGGCTACAGTACCAAACAACCATACCAGGCCTGTCACCCCCCCTGGTCACACCAGTGGTCTGTCTGCTGGATAGGGGTTTAGCCTACCTAACGTACACACTTTTTTAGCATATACTTTTTGCACACTCGTTTTAACATGCATACTATACCTAACACATACTATATTACCTAAACATTTTATACCGGTTCTTAGGGACTGGAAGTTATTCATATTGAGGGATGCCTGGAGGTAATCTGACCTCTTTGTAATGAAAATGGATGTCCCTCCCCCTGAGGAGGAATATATATTTTTACCTAGCATCCTATACAGCATCCGCTGTAGGCCTATTAATACGGTGGTCGCACAGATGCTTTCGGATATGTTCATTGTCTTAGTGACAACTGCAAATAGTACTTCAGTGTAGGCTACATGTAGCCGAATGGAAAAAAAATCTAGAAACTCGTATTTGAATTTAAATGTAGAAATTAACCAACAAATGCTGTTTAGCCTGTATCTTTTTAGATGTTTCTCAAGTGGTGTGCAAGTGATTTCCATTTTTCGATTGGATGTCAATTCGTTTGTCTCTTTTTCACTGTGCTCATCAGTCTGTCCTCTGAAACCATTTTAATAGGCTACACAAGTGCAACAATGTTATTATCACTGACCTGTGATGCACTCTCTCTCCTCCACTTTCCCAGACAGTTCATCTGGCCTAGGCCTATTTTACATTAAGAAATTAGTAAGAGCAAGCCTGCTTCTCTCCACACATCCGATCAGGCCTAGTATTAAAAATGCAGAAAAGATCATATCCTGTAGCTTTTATAGCCTATAGCTTTTCCTAGGATTTCATGAGAAGTGGAATAGTGGAGAGGCTTGTAGCCTATAGCCTAATGCTCACGGGAATAGCTAGAAGAGCGAGGCTAGAGTTGTGAAGCCGAAATGGGCAAAATATTTGCTTGATATGAGTGGCCGAATTAGTTAAATATTTATCTGTCAAAGTGTCAGAAAAAACATTTGGATTATGAAATATTAGTTGTGCATTCCTCCATGCTGCTCTGTGCAGCAGTCGGGCACACACAACTCCACTATTGATTAGGCCTATGCTTTTAGAAAACATTATTCTACCTAGGCTACAACAACACAGTGCAAAGAGGAAAATATTATTGTTATCAAGTGAGTACACAATTATTGTCTAGGACTGTAAACTGCACAGTTGTAGGCTAATTTCAGTTTGTACTTTTTTAATCTACTTAAATTCCAAAATGCTGACACGTACTGACATTTTAATCGATTTACAAATGACATGACCCTCCCATGGGGAAAAGAAATATATAAAACTGTAACTCTTTCGCTGACTGAAATTGAGAGCATGACCGACCCATTTTCATAAGTTTCGACCGGTCCCTTCTAAGTAACACGTGCATTTTACTATTAATATGAAAGGCCATATTACTCCAGCACGCCTGAAGGCCCTGTTACTGTGTACCATTCATGTAAAGGAACAATCCAGGTTTAGAACGGGGATAAATGTGAGGGTCCCACCTGTACCCTTCCTCCTCCTGGTTTCATGTTTAAAGTCAGTCTAGGGCTGTCATCGCCATCTGTGTTAAGCAGAGCTGTCAGCGCTGTGCGTGTCCCAGCTCTGGAGGGACACCAGCATTCTAATAAGGAACATTCCACAGACAAGGGAATAGAATTGAATCCCCACCTCCCATTCATTCTATGTGGACATGTAGTGTATTTTTGAGAGCTGGGAATGTGATAAGAGGAAATGTGCAGTTGTCTGTATTTAAAAAAAGTACATTTTATTTAATTTTCAAGATAGTGTTTTCAGTATGTTCTGGAGAGGATACTTCGTGAGTTTCAGTTGTGCTTCACAGAGCAGGTGAGTGTATTGAATGTGTTTGTGACAGTGTTCTGGGGGAGAGTTTTCCAAGACGGGGTTGGTCAACCTTACTAAAGTATCCGAGACGGGGCACAAACATAAAAGTAATTTATTTCACTGACATAGAAAAGAGAGGAACCCCCTCCCTCTCATTTTCCTTTTTTTCTTCTTTGGCTTCCCTTTCACCCCCCTCTACCACTCAGCAGCTGTTTCCCTCACTTTCTTTTGCCCCCTGCCAACCCCCTTTCCCTAAATCCCCCTTCTCTCCCCCTCTGCCTGATGGCTTTGTGTGTTTGACTGGAAACCCCCTCACTACGGCACAGGGGTCCAGTAACCCTCAGAACACTGGGCTGTAGCTAGTCTGTAGCAGTGTTTATGGAGAGATAAGCGGAGGATTAGCACAGGGGTGGAGGTTTGGCGTCTCTGTGGTGTGTTGGAGATGTTACATGTAACCCCTCCTTGGCTTAAACACCTGCTTTATACTTTCATAGCTGGATTAATGATATTGATATTGTTGTATAGCGTTTTTGTTCAAACTCTAATTTCCGGTTATATTTGTGCACCAGCAATGTCAGTTGAAACAAGAAAAGCGAACGTGTTTTAAATGTCTGGGCTGTATCCAGAAAAAGCGTTTGAAACCGGGAGGTAACCTACTATGCAACTTGTCCAATATGAAACACTTCTGTTGTAAATCATTTAAAACATCTTACTACGCTGTGCAGCCTACTGAACACAACCCTGATGTTGACTAGATGTTAGTGTTTGTCACCCAGCTGTGTGGTTGTTTTCAGTGTTGTTTATGGAAAAAGGGACTCATGAGTTCCTCTAGTCAGTGCCTAAATTGGAACCATTATAGTGGATTGGCTCAACTGATAAGACTGTTACACATTATGCCTAAATATCAACTCAAACCCAATGTTTTTTAGTACACTTTGAAGAGGAAAGATGTAGCATTATCCATGGATGTATCACTTTTCATGCCTCAGACTCAAACACATGGTTGAAAAATTCACTACAAATGTTTTCCTGATCCAGTAAATACACAGTGGCTTCATCTGAAATGGAAGCCTATTCCCTACATAGTGCACTACTTTTGACCAGAGACCTGTTTGTGTCCTGGTCAAAGTAAAATGCACTACGTAGGGAATAGGATGCCATTTCAGACACAACCAGCTATTATTTGTTGTGTTGACGAACGACCATTTCCTGTACGGGGGAGGCAGAAAAATGGCCAAAAACAGCAGCCCTTCCTGTACCAGCCGAGCAAAGTATCATCATGAAACACGAAATGGTGTCTGTTGTGCTAAGGGAGATGGGAAGGTACAGCATTCCTGCAACAGCTGATCTAGGGCCTGTTTGACTTAAGTTTGAAATTGATTTATTTTATTTCACCTTTATTTAACCAGGTATGCAAGTTGAGAACAAGTTCTCATTTACAATTGCAACCTGGCCAAGATAAAGTAAAGCAGTTTGACACATACAACAACAGTTACACATGGAATAAACAAACATACAGTCAATAATACAGTAGAAACAAGTCTATATACAATGTGAGCAAATGAGGTGAGGTAAAGGCAAAAAAAAAGTAAATACAATATAGCAAGTAAAACACTGGAATGGTAGATTTGCAGTGGAAGAATGTGCAAAGGAGCAATGAAGAGAGCTGATCCTGAAGTTGGCAGACCTGATCCTAAATCGGTTGTTAAGGTCCCTAGAGCGCTGTTTCTCAATCCTGGTCCTGGGGACCCAAAGGGGTGCACATTTTAGTCTTAGCCCTAGCACTCGCACACCTGATTCAAATCAAAGTCTTTGATCAGTTGATTCAAGTGTGTTTAGTTCTATGGCAAGGACTAAAATCTAGGTCCTCATGCATCCCCAGGAACAGGGTTGAGAAACACCGCCTTAGAGGGTATCGGAAGCATTGTGTCATGCCTAAAGACGCCACTCATTTACTGAGGTGAGTAGGTGCTTGGTTAGTGGGGATTCAGAGAATTAAAAAAAAATGGCGTCCTTCCTGCACTCAGACCCTGTCCCACCCCTGGCGGTCGTAATGACCCTGGTGTTTACCCCACGGGCCATTTTGGGGAAGTTGCTTCTCACAGGAAATGACAGAGTGGGGGGTGAACCGGGGCGGATGCCGTTTTGATGCTAATTGCTGGTTTTGCCACATTCACCTTTGCTTGTGCAAGGCTGTACTCTTGTGTATTTGCATAATGACTGTGTACCTTGTATTAAATGTGTGTGTAATCCCCAAGGTGAAGGCTAAACTGACATCCTGTAATATTAAGACTGATATGAAACAGACTGGGGGTATAAACAA